>NC_089249.1:177208269-177347912 GCF_963930625.1 Muntiacus reevesi
CCCGTGCTGGTTTGAATCTGATGACTTTTTACATGACTCCTAATGAGAGAGTGAATGACAACGGGCCTGTGCGTGTCTCTATGGGTGCAGGACCCAGGAGGGTTAGGGGGGCAGAGACCACAAGACACAGAGGCAAGAGGAAGCCAGATCTCTGGGGCCTCCACAGAGAGAGCTGGTCCATACCGAGCAGTTGAAAAGCTCTGAGGTCGTCCGTGGTCTCTACGGCCTGTCCCCCTTTCCTCCTGTTTCCACAGCTGGTCGTGTGGGTGCTGCTCAGATGATCTCTTATGGCTCCCAACTGCCTGACTGACCAAGGTTCGAACGTGGAGCTGATCAGAGCTGTGTGGAAAGCTGTCTGATATTGTGAGAGCCATGAACACTCTTGGGCCCACGTCCTGAGATTCTGACCCTGGGGTCCTCAGGTGGCGGCTTTGTTACCTTGCCTCTGAAGGATGCCCCTTCTAAGATGCCAGCTCCTCTCCAGGACTCTCAGTGGGCTCCCTGGAGCCTCAGGCTGGGTGTTAGGGCTTCTTTTTCCTCCCTGCAGATGGCTAGAACCTCTTGTTTGTATCTTGGAGAATTCCTTCAATAAATATTGGGGGATTGCCCACCAGGCACCATGCAGGGCTGCCAGGGTCTCTGGACATGGCTCTCCAGTGGCCTGGGCTTCTGCGTGTCTTTCAGGTCAACCAGGATCACCTCCTGTGGTAAGAAAACTCATTCTCTCAGCAGCTGATGGGTGAGGGGTGGGGGCTTATTTAGGGAAGAAAGAGGGGCGGAGTCTAGCCGGGACCTGAGAGGAACAGGACTTGAGCATTTAAAGCAAAGTCTACCGCCCTGATGATTCCCAGACACACTTTGCTCTGTGGACATTGGTGCTCAGTTCACTGCCGAGTTCAAGAGCTCCATTCCCTGGAACACTGCACTTCGTTTAGGACGTGAAAACCTCAGATATCCTGATATCTTCTGCTGTTTCCTGAAATGGGCAGGGTAATTTTAAAGATAAGGAATTCTCACTTTGCCTAGCCATCAAATAAGGAAAAGTTAAAGGCAGAGGAGAAAAGGAAAACTATACCCATTTGAATGCAGAGTTCCAAAGAATAGCAAGGAGATATAAGAAAGCCTTCCTCAGTGATCAGTGCAAAGAAACAGAGGAAAATAACAGAATGGGAAAAACTAGAGATCTCTTCAAGAAAATTGGAGATACAAAGGGAACATTTCACACAAAGATGGGCACAATAAAGGACAGAAATGATATGGACCTAACCGAAGCAGAAGATATTAAAAAGAGGTGGCAGGAATACACAGAAGAACTGTACAAAAATTATCCTCATGACCCCTATAACCATGATGGAGTGATCACTGACCTAGAGCCAGACATTCTAGAATGTGACATCAAGTGGGCTTAAGAAGCATCACTACGAACAAAGTTAGTGAATGTGATGGAATTCCAGCTGAGCTATTTCAAATCCTAAAAGATAATGCTGTGAAAGTGCTGTACTCAATATGCCAGCAAATTTGGAAAACTCATCAGTGGCCACAGGACTGGAAAAGGTCAGTTTTCATTCCAATCCCAAAGAAAGGCAGTCCCAAAGAATGTTCAAACTAATGTACAACTGCACTCATCTCACACACTAGCAAAGCAATGCTCAAAATTCTTCAAGCCAGGCTTGAACAATGTGTGAACCGTGATCTTCCAGATGCTCAAGCTGAAGTTAGAAAAGGCAGAAGAACCAGAGATCAAATTGCCAACATCTGCTGGATCATAGAAAAAGCAAGTGAGTGCCAGAAAAACATCTACCTCTGGCTTTATTGATTATGTCAAAGCCTTTGAGTATGTAGATCTCAACAAACTGTGGAAAATTCTTCAAGAGATGGGAGTACCAGACTATCTTACCTGCCTCCTGAGAAATCTGTATGCAGGTCAAGAAGAAACAGTTAGAACTGGACATGATACAACAGACTGGTTCCAAATTGGGAAAGGAGTATATACATCAAGGCTGTATATTGTCACCTGCTTATTTAAGTTCTATACAGAGTACATCATATGAAATTTCAGGCTGGATGAATCACAAGCTGGAATCAAGATTGCCAGGAGAAATGTCAATAACCTCAGATATGCAGATGCCACCATTATGGCAGAAAGTGAAGGGGAACAAAATAGCCTTTTGATGAAAATGATAGAGTAGAGTGACAAAGTTGGCATAAAACTCAACATTCAAAAAATGAAGATCATGACTTCCGGTCCCATCACTTCATGGCAAAATGATATGGAAACAGTGAAAGAGTTTACTTTCCTGGGCACCAAAATCACTGTGGTTGGTGACTGCAGTTGTGAAATTCAAAGACACTTGCTCCTTGGGAAAATGCTATGACCAACCTACACAGTATATTAAAAAGCAGAGACATAACTTTGTTGACAAAGGTTCATCTAGTCAAAGCTCTGGTTTTTCCAGTAGTCATGTATGGATGTGAGAGTCAGACTGTAAAGAAAGCTGAGCACCAAAGAATGATGCTTTTGAACCATGATGTTGGAGAAGACTCTTGAGAGTCCCTTGGAGTGCAAGAACATCCAACCAGTCCATCCTAAACGAAATCAGTCCTGAATATTCATTGGAAGGACTGATGCCGAAGTCACCCAGCCACCTTATGTGAAGGGCTGACTCATTGGAAAAGACTGCGATGCTGGGAAAGATTGAAGGCAGAAGAAGAAGGGATAACAGAGGATGAGATGGTTGGATGGCATGACTGACTCAATGGACATGAGTTTGAGCAAGCTCTGGGAGTTAGTGATGGACAGGGAAGCCTGGCGTGCTGCACTTCATGAGGTCGCAGAGATCTGGACGCCACTGAGAGACTGAACTGAATTGAAAATGGAGAAAATAATGGCATTATCATCCCCACAGCTATTGTGTCAGCATCCATGAGCTGAAGGAGAAAAACTAATGTGGACGTAAATTTTAAAATAAATGAAGCACTGCAATGATGCAATGCATTTCCATTATTACAAATAAATGTCCTCAAAGAGAAGAGGTATATTTTCAGATGATATTTCAGATTTGCAAAATGAAACCCCAGGACATGCCTGCTACAGTGGAGCTTGACCAAAGCCCAGAGCCATTTTCAAGGCACCCTTGAACTCTTTGTTCCTCAGACAGTAGATCAAGGGGTTGATGATTGGGGTGAGGACAGTGTACAAGACAGAGATGAGCTTGTTGGAGCTCCGAGAATCAATGGCCTGGGGCCGGACATACATGAAAAACAAGGCCGTGTAGAAGATAGTGACCACGGTGAGGTGGGAGGCGCAGGTGGAGAAGGCTCTCCAGCGGCCCGTGGCCGAGGGGATGCGCAGGACGGCCAGGGTGATGTGCCCGTAGGACAGCACAGTGGCCACGAGTGGGAACACCAGGATGAGGAAGGCCAGGATGAAGTCAACCAGCTCTGCGGTAGAGTAGTCCGTGCAGGCCAGCTTGAGGATGGGGGAGATGTCACAGAAGAAGTGGTTCAGGATGTTGGAACCACAGAACGTGGCACTGGAGATAAAGTAGACCTTGATCATGGAGATGGTGAAGCCACTCATGAAGGAGAAGGCCACCAGCTGGACACATAGCCCCGTGGTCATGATGGCTTGGTAGCGCAGGGGGTGGCAGATGGCCACATAGCGGTCGTAGGCCATGGAGGCCAACAGCACACACTCAGTACACACCAGGGAGCTGAAGAAATAGAGCTGGGTCATGCAGCCCATGAAGGAGATGTGCCTCCTCTGCAGGAGGAAGCCATCCAGCATCTTGGGGATGATGTCACACACATACCAGATCTCCAGACAAGACATGATGCCCAGAAAGTAGTACATGGGCCTGTGGAGGGAGGGGCTGCCCCAGACGGTGAGGATGATGGCCAGGTTCTCCACCAGCACGAAGAGGTAGGTGAGCAGGAAGAGGAGGAAGAGCAGGTACTGCAGCCGGGGGGCCGTGGGGAAGCCCACCAGGATGAAGGCACTGACCTGGGTCATGTTCTCCCCCCTCATACTCCTGTGCGGGGCATCTAGGTCCACAAACAACCTTCGTGCCAGATGAGGGCCAAGGGCGACTGGGGAGAGAAAGCAGAGGTCAGCCTGGGGGTGGGTTTTGACTCAACAAGGGGGCGGCAGTCTCCTGAGACAGCAGGGGAGCAGAAACTGTCTGTAAGTTAAGCCTGAAGCACTCAGTGTGGGAGTTCTAGGTCTCCTGGGGGCTGGACACCCTGAGAGCAGGTGGGGCTCCAGAATACCCTGCCCTTTTCCTCCTCCAGGCGATCTTCAAATCTTCTGATTGTTTTATAACCTGGACTTTTCCCAAGGTGTCTAATAACCGTAAAGGATGTACACAGTCCTTGGCTACATTAGAAGGTACTTGGTCCTTCAGCTGGCTTCAGAGATGATATTGTAAGAGGAAGGGATACCAGGGGCTGTAGGGTTTGTCGGCCTCTCTGGCCAGCCACACCCCAGATCCATGGCATCTCTCCACAGAGATGGGGGTCTGAAGAGCAAGAGGAGCCTCCCAGGGCAACAGGAGAGAGTTGTCTCCTCAAGCCCCCTTGAGATCTGGTAAAGGATGAAAAGATAAAGCTCCACAACATCAGAAACTCCTGAGGGGAGTACCAGCAAGGAGAGGTGTCAGCGGGGTTCTGGAGGAGAGATAACAGAAGGCAGAGGTGCTGGGGCACCAGTGTGGGGGAGTCCAGAACATTCTTGAGGGGCCTGTCATTGCTGAGGGAGGAGCCGCCTGCCCAGCGAGCCCATGACCAGGGTGAAGGGGGTGTGTGTGACAGGGGCGTGAAGGCAGAGCTCTACATGCAGCTCTCCAGGGGCTGCCCCGGCACGCTTTCTCCACCCTGCAGGCAGGTCCCCCAGAGCCAGCCTGTAGACTGTAGCCTGCCAGGCTCCTCTGTCCGGCCAGGATACTGGAGTGGGTTGCCATTTCCTTCTCCAGGGGATCTTCCCAACCCTAGCCCTTATCACGTGTCAGATGGAACTCACATAAATCCCCTCTTGTAACCCTTACCATGACCATGGGGAAAGAAGGCTCACATTTTTCAGGTGAAAATCTGAGGAAGTTCAGGGACTCAGCAAGACACACGGGTCCTCAGACGCTGAGGCCATGACTCTTCCCACGGGGCATCAACAAGAGAAGCAGTGAACCCATTTGGGTGCGGGCTAGAGATTCGGAATTATTAAAATAGACTGTTAGACCTTCGGGTTGCCCTCTGACGATATTTTAACAGGCTACAAAACAGAAAGTCACAAAATTGATAGTATCATCAGAAGAAAAGGCAGAGGTTTATGCCGTGGTTTTCTTATAGCTTAATTTCACAGCTGAAAATGACGCGCCAAGAGCTTAGATGATTCCTAAAGGCACTCACAGGATGGCCAACGTTAGTGTCTCAACGTCACCACTTACTGAGAAAACTGACAAGACAGAAGGCCCCATGTCCCCACAACATAAACGCAAGAACTGTTAGAGATGCTTCAGAGAGAGCCGTGGCCTCAGATGCGGTGCCAGAGTGAATCTTCCACTTCTCTCAGGGTCAGAGCTTTCTCGCGGCTTGTAAACTGTCACAGGGCATGGGAGTTTCCCAGTTCATTGCACAAAGTGGCAAATTCCTTTCCACAAGAGGAGAACTGTACGCCAGTGACCTACCGTGTGTGTATGTTTTACTGCAGTTACAAAACTCAAATGAAAAGCCCGGAGGTAGCACCCAGAAGCACAGTAGGAGAGGGAATGCTGCGGACGAGCGAGCGTGCCCGGGCTCAGAGCGCAAGAGGCTGCCAGGTGATGAAATGCATCAGTGATGACGGGAGCCCGCTGATGCGGAAAGGCTTTGACCAAAAACGATTCCAAGCTTTTTATACACTTGCCATCCCCAAATAAGTGATTTATTTTAATATTAATATATAAATAATCTCGGACTCAACATAGAAAATAAGCTTATGTTTACCAAAGGGGCAAGTGGGGGTGATTTAGGAGTTTGGGATTAACAAATACATACACACTACAATATATAACATAGTCCACCAATAAAGCCCTTCTCTGTAGCAAAGGGAACTACATTCAACATCTTGTAATAACCTATAATCGGAAAGACTCTATGGCTGAATCACTTTGCTGTACTCCTGAGTCTAACCCAACATTATAAATCAACTGTACTCCAATAAAAATTTAAAAACAAGTCAAAAATATCCATACCAATTGCTGCAGACTCTCCTAGCAATGACTTCCAACAAATCATGACTTCAGGTAAGGAAAAAAATCTCTCGCTCAGCCAACAGCCTGTGACATCCCTGTGGTTAGTACCAGAATCACTCACATTCTGCACAGACTAGGATGAAGATGGGTCTTCTTTAAAACCACCGAGAAGTAAGACCACCACCCTCTACTACCTCCTTCAAACATGGATAAAGAAGTAGACAAAACTGTCATGATTTCCAGATAACAAGACCCTAACCTAGAGAACCCAGATTATAACTGATGGTTGGTGAGGTTCAGTCACCCAGTCCGGTCCACTCTTTGTGACCCCATGGACTGCAGCAGGCCAGGCCTCTCTGTCCCTCACCATCTCCCGGAGTTTGCCCAAGTTCTGCATAATTAATTAAGGGATTTCAAACGATATTAAAGCTGCAGTCTTCCTATATGGCTTCCCAGGTGGCACGAGTGGTGAAGAACCTACCTGGCAATGAAGGAGGTGTAAGAGACGCAGGTCCAGTCCCTGGGTTACTAGTAATTGATCATGAACACGTCCCTTAAAGATATATTGTAAAACCATCAATATTTCCAGTAAATTTTAAAATTTAGCCTGATTATAGCTGTGCATGCATGGGCTAAGTTGCTCAGTCACGTCTGACTGTCTGTGACCCCATGGACTGTAGCCCCCCAAACCCCTCTGTCCATGGGATTCTCCAGGCAAGAATGCTGGAGTGGGGTGCCGTACCCTCTCCAGGGGATCTTCCCCACCCAGGGATCGAGCCCACATCTCTTACGGCTCCTGCACTGGCAGGCAGGTTCTTTAGTACTAGCGCTACCAGGGAAGCTTTGATCACAGGTGAAATCTCACCAAATCTTATTTTCCTTAAAACAGAGGGAAATAATCCTTAAAATCATCTCTAAGTATGAACAGATGTGAATATCAAAGATGGTTCAGGAAAAAGAAAGGAGAGGATTAGTGGAGAGGACTTGCCATTTTGGAGATGAGAAAATACAATAAAGTGAAACTAATGGTTTAAGAAAATAAACGTTAAAAATGAGTGCCGCCACTCAGTCAATGGGACAGTGTGAAAACAGCATGTCATTGTTCAGTCGTCCAGTCGTGTCCGACTCTGCGACCCCACGAACTGCATCATGCCAGACTTCACTGTCCTTCACCATCTCCCGGAGTTTGCTCAAACTCATGTCCATTGAGTGGGTGATGCCATCCAACCGTCTTGTCCTCTGTGCTCCCCTTCTCCTCCTGCCTTCAATCTTTCCCAGCATCAGGGTCTTTTCCAAGGAGTCGGCTCTTCAACTATCTCTATCCCTGGCTCTTAGAAAGTTCTAAATCAGATCATGAGGGATGTAATTAGGAAGAAAAGGGAGGATTGCTTAATGAATGATTCCAAGGTCATCTCTTAAATATTTGTTAAAAAACTAAATGAGTCATTTCTTTATATGTAACACCAGAAAGCAGACTTCTGATGGATAAAACATCAGTACTCAAAGGTCCACGAGCCCTGTCCTCCTTGTCCATGGACACCATGGAGTGGAGGGCGTGGCCCACATGTATGGAGGCAGAAGCCATTCTTTGGACTTTGATTGTTAACGAATAAGTCAAAGATTTAGGGTGACATTTTAAAATACCTGGGGAGTCAGATTTTGTGGTGGGGCAGAGGGAGAGCTTAAATGGAGCTGAGCAAGTTCGAGGGCCCCTCCCAGACACCACTGTGTTATCACACTCCCATCTTATGCTACACGCTTTATCACAGAAAATTCTTTACACCCTCACTCTGGTCATTGTTTTGGAAATCAGAACCTTCCATGGAGAAGCACAGAGTTCTGGCTTCTCTTGAAAAATTGAAAGATCTGGGGCAGCAAGGTCAGAGTTCCCGCATGCCCACGCAGGCTGGACCTTCGGACAGGTTGGACCCTAGGAGGGTGTGAGAACCACTCCTGCTCCCCAGGCTGCCCTGGATTTGCTAGCACCCGCGGCCCCTCTGTTACCTGGCTCCAGCCGCGGGCGCAGGGCTCCTGCGGAGTTGAACCAACACGCCACTCTGTGTGCGCCCCATCCCATCTGCTCCTGCTTCTTCTCCCCTTTGCCGTGGGCTCTGCTGAGCAGTTAGACATCTCCCTGACTCGGCATCCGTGCTGTACCACCCTCTGTCTCACCTGCAACTGCTCAGCTGCGCCACGGTCCCCACACCGGGGGTCCCACAGGTGCCTGTGACCAGCCCGTCCTAATTTCTGGACCACAATCCTGTTCTTTCCCCACCCGCCTCTCCTCCACGCGTGGTGCCTTGGCCCCAGCCATCTGCTGTCACCGTCCATGCTCAGCAAAGGCCACCCACCCCCTAGTCTCCGCCTGGTGAGGCCCACACCCCCATCTCTCTGCCAATCCCGCCCATGTGTCCAGCCGATGACAAGAGGCCCCCGCCGGCCCTGGAGTCCGCACCCTCCTCCTCGTGTTCGTCATCAGACAGCGGCACCACCGTGCACCCAGCTGCCCCGGCAGACGCCCAGCTTCTGTTCTCCCTGGCGTGGCTCAGCCAAGGCTGGTCCTAGTCCTCCTGTGTCCTCAGCGTCTCTAGAATCGGCTCCCTTGTCTCCGCTCTCCTGGGCTTCTGTCCAGCTACCCCGAGTTCAGGCTCCACCACCACACCGGAACGACAGTCCCTGAGCTCTAACTCATCCTCAGTCGCCGTCCTGACTCCATCTGGTCCACCCTCCACGCGGCGGAGAATGGTACGCGGATCTTCCAGGTGCAGCCACGGAACGTTCTTGGCACGAACTCTGCTCTCCTGACAGACCCACTTGCTCCCCGGGCACCCCCGCCCCCTCCAACAACAGAGTCCTGCCCGAGGAGCCACTTTCAGTCCCCGAGAGCACCTCGCTGCCCTCAGGTGCCCCTGCTGCCCTGCCACGGCCAAAAGTCGGGCATCCATCAGGTCTCAGATGTCTTCCTCCCAAGGGCCAGCTGGGCCCCCAGTGCTGCTCTGAGACGCCCTGAAGGGGGGCTTCAGAATCTGGGCGCAGGGGGAGAAAGCACGCTTGTGAGAGAGGGGAGAAAGAGCTGGGTTTATGCTGTGCTGGACCCGAGGGGCCCCCACGTCCAGACCCCGCGAGTAGGGCCCAGATGTCCATACCTCACAGCGGGGGATGCAGGGGAGGGGTCAGCCCCTATCCATCTGACACTGAGTGCCCACTACTAGGAAGTTAGGATTGCAAGGCCCTTGGGCTCAATCAGGAGAGAAAATGGTCTCCAACTTCCGCCTTCATGAAATGCAAGTTCTTGGAGAGGCAGAGAAGCAGAAAGAAAGTGACCCACGCTTGTAACTTGCAGATCAGTTGCTGAGGACGTTCCCGGGTGGTGAGAAGACGGTAGGGCAGATCAGGGCGGGGGGGCTGGCGGTGCTGGGTGTGGGAGGGGGCGTCAGTGAGGAGCAACACCGGGCAGGGTCCTGATGCCGTGAGGACTGGCCGGGCAGCTGTGTGGGGAGGACCCCAGGGCACGTCCGAGTGCGGGGAAGGCAGCGAGGAGACAAGCCTGGCTGGAGCCGAGTGGGACAGTGCAGCGGCCGGGGGCTCCGTCACGGGGGAGGAGGGGGCTCACCCCGTGGAGGACGAGGGGGCAGGAGCGGAGGATGCCAGGGTAGCCCTCCCCCGAAATCAGGGGTCCCTTCTACTGAGACCCAGGTCTCCCCTGATGGGAGCGGTGGGCAAAGCGGGAGTCTCCCACCGACACCTGCTCTGACTGCAGAAGACAGGGAGGATGCGGAACAGCGTCCCCGTCTGATAACGTCCCTCCCGGTCCATCCTGTGAGGACAGGAGGGAACAAAAAGAAGGTGGGGGGGAGGGCTTGGTGGGGGCAGGGGAGACAGAGAGCAGCCCCCGGGTGCCAGCAGGGACAGCAGACCTCAGGAGGTGTCCCCACATTTCTAGAGCAGGGGGACATCTCCTGGGGGACAGAGTGGACGATGGGAGGAGAACCTGGGACCCTCCATGGATACCTTCAAGCTCAGAGGGGAGGGTGCTGGAGATGTGTCTGGGTGGTGGTTGGGGGAGCATGGGAGGGAGGAAGCCCCCCCTCGTGAGATCAGAGAGGGGGCCGAGGGTGGTGAGGGGCTTCTCGATCCTGGCCCCGCTCGACACAGTCCCAAGAGACCAGATCCAGAGGCCGCCGGACCGGTCTCTCGACCGAGAGGAAGGACCTGCAGGAACCTACCTGAGAGCCGCAGGCGCCCCTGGCTTCCCCCGGCCCAGCACAGGCTGGCGTCACCCCCTCTGCCCCCGACCCCTGAGTGGACAGTGCCCGTGCAGCCTGGCCCGTCCTGAGAGGCAGCTGGCCCAGCTCTGGGGCTCTGCTGGTTTAAAGGAGGCGCCGGAAGAAGGCTGTTGGCTTCCTCCCCATCACTCCCAGATGCGGGGCTCCAGGGTCCAATTACCCTGCCACGGAGATGTAACTGCCCCCACACCACCAATTAGCGCGGAATCTCCCAGCCTGCGCCTCCGGGCCCTGCTGGTGGCGTCTGCTGAGGGCACAGCCCTGCTGGGCTGCACCGCTGGCCCGCCTCGCCGTGACCTGGCGCCCAGGCCCTTGACCGAGCCTTTCCCCCGTCCACTCAGTCTCCCACACAGAGTGCCGTCTTCACCCCAACCTCTGCGACCGCTTCCCGTCACAGCTGTGAAGGGGCATGACTCCTGCTCGGGCCAGGGCGTGCTCCAGGGACAATGACCATGATCTGCTCCAGGGCGATGCACTCAGTGGGGACCCTGTGCTATCTCAGGGCTCATGGACATTATTATTCATAAAGGGGCAGGGAAATCTGAGTTTCTGAGACAAGAACCTTTTCCCCATATACATTACCAACACACACATCATTGTATCATTTCAGTTCAGTCGCTCAGTCATGTCTGACTCTTTGTAACCCCAAGGACTGCGGCACGCCAGGCTTCCCTGTCCATCAACAACTCCTGGAGTTTACTCAAACTCATGTCCATCGAGTCAGTGATGCCATCCAACCATCTCATCCTCTGTCATCCCCTTCTCCTCCTGCCCTCAATCTTCCCCAGCTTCAGGGTCTTTTCCAGTGAGTCATCTCTTCACATCAGGTGGCCAAAGTATTGGAGTTTCAGTTTCAGCATCAGTCCTTCCAGTGAACACCCAGGACTGATTTCCTTTAGGATGGACTGGTTGGATCTCCTTGCAGTCCAAGGAACTCTCAAGAATCTTCTCCAACACCACAGTTCAAAAACATCAGTTCTGATCGGGATGGGGAATACGTGTAACTCTATGGCTGATTCATATCAGTATGACAAAACCCACTGGAAAAAAAAAAAAGCATCAGTTCTTCTGTGCTCAGCTTTCTTTATGGTCCAGCTCTCACATCCATACATGACTACTGGAAAAACCACAGCTTTGACGAGATGGCCCTTTGTTGGCAGGAGAAACAGGAGGGACCTGGGGGCTTGTGCTTGGCCAGATTGTCAAGGGCTGCCCTTGTCAGAGAATCTGAGCTTGGACATGGCTAGAGGATGCAGAGGGGAGGCTGCCATTCTTGTAATGAACACCCCAACTTGCCAATGACTTTGCCACTCTGCAGAAAGTCAATGGAATGAATGAAGGATTATGAAATGGGCAGACAGGCACATCATCAAAGAGGATAAGGAACGACAAAAAGCACATGAAAAGATGTGTGCCACAATTAGCCATGGGGGAATGCAAGCAAAACCATGATGAGATCCCCACGCCCTGTCAGAACGGCTAAAATAAACAGTGGTAACACTCATAGCTGGCCAGGATGCAGGGAGACGGGAACTCCTGGTGGTGCGGCTGCAGCTCTGGTGGTACCGTCCCCTGGAAAACAGTTCACCAGTTTGTTACAAAGCTAAGTGTACTTCACCCACAGACCTGCGCGGGAAGGTTGATGCCAGCTTTGTCCAAGGTCATTAAAACCTGGAAATGTCCCCGATGCCCTTCAGTGAGTAAATGGACAAACAAATTGTGCTGTGTCTACACAATAAAAGCAAGCGAACTGATGAGATCTGTGGATGGAGCTCACATTTTATATGTTTTTGTCCATTTGGCTATGGTCTTCCATTTTCAACATGCATTTACCTAGCTGCTGATAAAACTGGGCCCCTGTTGAAATGCTTAGTGTCCAGCTGGCTCTCTTTCTTGAGAAGCAAATGCTTTAGTCTTTCCCTTGTTTTCCCCTAATTTTGTTATACTATACTTGTTTCACAGTGCTCTGTTGTTTCGGGTGTAGAGCAAAGTGAATCAGTTACGCATGTGCACACGTTCTTTCTCAGAGTCCTTTCCCAAACAGGCCGTTGCAGAGTATTGAGTTGCGTTCTCTGTGCTAAACAGGAGGTCCTCATGAGTTCTGTTTCATAGACAGTGTGTGCGTGTCTATCCCAATCTCCCAAATTATCCCTCCCCACCTGCTTCTTACCTCCTGGAAAAGACTTAGGTCTTTTACTTGCTTTTCATTGAACTCGCTGCTTTTCTTTCATTGATTTGAATTCTGTATTCATAACTTCAGGTGTTTTTCTATAACTTGTCTGTATTATGAGTATGTTCCCCCACCCTGTATGTCGGCATGTTCTCCACTCTTCACCTCACTAATTTTCTGATGACGGAGCCCCGTGTACCAGGCTTGTCCGTGTGCCCATCCCTTCCTGCTGAGTCCGCGGGACTTGGGGAAGACCATCCATTCCTGACTCCTCTAAGTAAGTAGGTGTTAGGCGCTCAGTCATGCCCGACTCTGTGTGATCCCATGGACTGCAGCCCGCCAGGCTCCTCTGTCCATGACATTTTCCAGGAAAGAATACCTCAGGGGATTGCCATTTCCTTCTCCAGGGGATCTTCCTGACCCAGGGATCGAATCTGGGTCTCCTGCACTGCAGGCAGATTCCTTACTGACTGAGCTACAAGGGAAGCCCTAACTCCTGGGAGAGGGCTCATTAGCCTTTGTGCTTAGCGTGGTTATCACATCACTTTGCCCTCAGTGCGTCCTCAAGAACCTGGAATCCAGGCAGCCAGCTGCAGAGCTGCCCTGGAAAGAGTTCAGCTTTGGGTACCTGTGGCCTGAGTTGGCCCGTGATGCTGACAGTAAGATGTTGTTCCTTATCAGTGGACAGATGCCTTCTCCATTATCAGCTCATTGGTTCGCTTTTCCCTTTAGGTTGGCACTGTTTAAGAAATGTTCGCTCTCTCAGAGTCACGGGGGCTCCCGTATTTCCTGGCTGGGGGCTGTCTGGCCGCTGCTTCTTGCAGACTCTGCTTCTGCATCCTCTCCCCTCAGGTGTTATCTTTTTCCTCATTCCTCATTCCGTTTCCCCTTTTCGAAGGGACGTTGGTTTCAGCCCCCTGTGCTGGCCCAGAATCCTGGCAGCAGTGCCAGTCCAGCAGGCACCCCCTCGTCCTTCTCTTCCCCTTTAGGGTGGGGCCCCAGGGGCAGAGTCCGCCGGCCTCCTCCACCCCCACCACACAACTGCATACCTGCCTGCTCCAGGGTTTCCGGGCAGAATGGGCACAGTCCACCTCACCACCCTTGGAAATTTTGGCCTAGACGTTTAGAGCATCCTTATAGCTCCTTGCTGTAAGGCTTCCCTGGAGGCTCAGACAGTAAAGACTCTGCCTGCAGCGCAAGAGACCTGGGTTCGGTGCCTGGGTCAGGAAGATCCCCTGTGGAAGGAAACGGCAGCCCACTCTGGTACTCTTGCCTGAGAAGCCCCATGGACAGAGGAGCCTGGCAGGCTACAGTCCATAGAGTCAGACACGACTGACCGACTGAGCATGTAGCTCCTTGTAGAGGGGTTTTCCCCGCTCCCAACACCTGCAGTTGCAGCCATGGTCCCAGAACCACCGAGGAGGAGCAGCATCTTCCCCTCCTCCTCCCCCAACAAAGAAGGGGCTATCAGGAGGGGATGCGCTCCTGGCCGCTCCCACCCTGAGTGTGAGCACACACTCATGAGGCAAGTGCGCCAGCGCTCCATGCCCTTTACACACGCGTTTTGATGACCCATTCCAGTCCCCATCAAACCACCGCTCTGAGGGTGAGATGCAGCCGGACGTGTCCATGGGCGTGGTGTCCCTTGGCCGCTGCTGGACTCCGTGCGCTGCAGCGTGCGTTCCCTGCTTTGAAGAGACATAGCTTGGTGGTCAGATCAGCAGGGTCTTCTTTCCAGTCCTCTTAGGTTCTTCAGCACGTTCACCCATCAGGTGTGCAAAGCCTCATCCAGTGTCTGTTCCTGTCACGAGCGTTTTCGGCCTCCTGGGGAGCTGGGCAGTGGTCTGCTGTAGTCCATCTGCCTGCTCTACTCGGGGTTGTCCCCCGGGGAGCATGAATCCCCACTATCTGCAGGCTCTTTCCTGCCGGCCCAGGGGTGCTGGGGGCTGTGTCTGTGATCACATCGCCTCTTTGTCTCCGCGGCCCCTCTGTCCACTCCTTCCCTGGACCCAGGCGGTTGCCTCCAGTGACAGCCCCGGAATATGCTTTTGCTGGTTCTAATCACCTTCTGATAATCTGATCCCTACTCTAAAGGGCCCCCAGCTCCCCCAGAGTTTGCTGTAGGCCATGCCCCACACCAGCATCCTGCTAACAGGGCAGATTTCTGCTGCCCGTCGGCCTGGCCACGTAGCCAGCCCGTGGATGGCTGCCCCCCAGCGAGCCAACCCCAGACACCGGGGCCTGTTGCTGTTGAGTTCTCCCATCACCGCGAGAGCAGCAGCACGCATGGGCCGGCTCTTCCCTGCTTCAACCAGGGCTTTCCCATCAGCTGGTCATAGGACGGCAGGATTCCAAACAGGATGCTGTCTGTCCACCCGGAGCTGTCCTTCCTAAACCAGGACACTTGCGGTTGGTCAGTCAAGAGCCACTCATAGGACGCTGTCCATGTGGCAGCGGGGTCTGGCCGCTCGGCAGACGGTCCTAAAGCCAGCCCTGGAGGAAGAGGCACCCAGCTCATGACACCAGGCTCCTGAACGGCCATTTCCGTGTTATCATGGAACTCCCCCCTTATCGCAGTGTTTCTTTGGCACCACCCAAGACTTTATGGGTGTCTTGGCTTCAGGATTATTTCAGATCATCAGTCCTGGGACACTTGTACCCAATGCCCAGCAGTAGCTGGTGACTGTCCCTCAGATGGTATGTTTCAGCATACCTGGGTCTAAAAACGCCCCGGTACAAAAATCCCAGTTTGCCACTAGGTGGCACTCACAGGCTTTAGCCATGCGCTCCCTCCTGCAAGAGTGTGACTTACAGATTCTTCTCAAGCCATGTATTCTCTGAAGGGCCAAGATCACGTTAGAAAGTCAGATACAAGCTGCTGTTGTTCAGCTCCCCTTCAAACACGGCTTCTTTTGGGTGTGGGTAGGAGCCAGTAGTCTTCAAATGTGGCATTTTGCATCCTCTGAACAACCCAACTGTGCATGGTGTTTCTCCTTAGTTCCAGGGAGAGGCAAAGACTGCAGTCTATTTTCAGATGCTGGTGCAATGTCAAGGGTGGCTTCTCCTGTGTCGTTCCTGAGAATTTCTCTGTCTGGGCCCTTCTGGCTTTGCTGGACCTACCCACCAGCTTCTGTTAGTCACGTGTACCAGCATTGTACGCAAGTCACTCCCAGCTTGCTCTTCACTGTCTGACATTGCTGTGATATCAGTTTCCTGTTTATTACAGTCAGGCCCTGCATCAAGTACAAATGTCTTCCTACCAAATTATGACAGTAGGTTGGCAAATTCAGAAAACCCTGTGACTGTATGGTAAATGTAAAATGGGATGTTTCCCACATGAAGACACACTGTGGTTGACTTCTATATGAGATTGAGATTAGGCCATCTGCAAGACCCATCCCTGAGTACACATCTCCTTTAGCTTGCTTGATTTTTTTTTTTTTTTTTTTTTTTTTTTGCACTACTGAAACCATAGGAAGAACTTCTGATGCTATTGGTGGTATGTGTATGCTCTGTCCTTGGGATTTCCCAGGCAAGAATACTGGAGTGGGTTGCTATTTCCTCCTCCAGAGGATCTTTCCAACCAGGGATTGAGCCCGCATCTCCTGTGGATTCTGCACTGGCAGGCAAGTCCTTTACCACTGAGCCACCTGGGAAGCCCCATTATTGGTGGTATTTGAGCCTTAATAGTCTATGTGGGTCTCCAGTAGCATTCTGCTTCTCTCACAGATTGCACAGGACTGTTATACAGAAATTTGTATACAAGTATCCCCGTTTCTATCATGTTATGAACTAAAGGGGTTATCTCTTCTTGTCTACTATACTTTCATTTATAATTCTATCCTATTTCAAATTAACAGCTGGTATGGGCTCAGGCAATTCTTTGGGTGCCCATGTGGTATACTGAATTAACACTGACTGAAGGGCGAGCTTACACATTTCCCGTATTACCAAACTAGGCAGGGGAAGTGTTCCCGAGTCAGACCCAGTATCTGTCCCAATAATATAGTCAGGTAAAGGTGAGGCAGCCACTTCAATGAAGTCCATTCAAGTATTCCAGTTTTCATTCAAACTTTCACCTCAATCCCATCACCACCCAGTCTAGCTCCATTTCTTCCCGATCTACCTGTATCTTCCAGGGAGGACTTTACCTGGAAGGTTTACCAACAGGTTTTGGAACCAAGTTGGGCTCCTATGTCAAGGTTTCCAAGAAAAATATTTTCTCCACCCTCTGGTCATTTTTCCAACAACTATGCACTTGTGTTAAGTCGTTTCAATCGTGTCCGACTCTTTGTGACCATATGGACTGTAGTCCACCAGGCTCCTCTGTCCATGGGATTCTCCAGGCAAGAATACTGGGTTGGATTGCCAGGCCCTCCTCCAGGGCATCTTCCCGACCCAGAGATCGAATCCAGGTCTCCTACATTGGCAGGTGGATTCTTTACCGTCTGAACGACCAGGGAAGCCCAGATTTCTCCCTTACTCTTGCTTCTGTCTTTTCTCTGTCCCTATATTTATGATGTCTCTTGTAAAAAGTATATAGGTTTTACATAGGTTTTTTATTTAGCCAATCTGATAATAAAACATTTATTACCTTAAAGCTTAGTGTAAATGATATATAATTTTATTAACATGTGTTGCTTGTTTTCATTTGGCCCCTCTATATTTTTTATCTACTTGCAATTGAATGGATTTTTTTCTTTAGATTTTTGCTTTCCTCTTATTATTACACTATTGCACATTTTATACTATTATTTTCCTGCCATCTTATGAAAGACAACATGCATTATTCTCTCATTATAGTCAAAGGAGAGCTATTACTTTGTAACTGCGATGATAATGCTAGAGCTTTAAAAGTTCAAATTCACTTACTCTCTCCCAACTTTTGCAAATTTCCACATAAATCTTAGTCCACATATCATTTCTCTTATTTTTATACAACCAAAAAATTATTATTTATCCATTTATTTATGCTTCAATTACTCTTCATTGATTTTTACACTATTCTATTTCCATCTGGGATCATTTAAGGGAATTTGAAAAATGTGAAAGTGAAAATGTTAGTTGCTCAGTCGTGTCTGACTCTGAGACCCCATGGACTGCAACCCGCCAGGTTCCTCTGTCCATGGGATTCTCCAGGCAAGAATACTGAAATGGGTTGCCACTCCCTTCTGCAGGGGATCTTCCCGACCCAGGAACTGAACTCAGGGCTCCTACATTGCAGGCAGATTAAGGGAAATTAGTGTTTATATTTGAAAAGTACGGACATAGCACTTTTCTCTATTAGGTCTACTTTAATTTTCCTTTTCAAGGTTCTGTAATTTATAGTGCAGACATCGTGTATGACTATTGTTAAATTTATTCATTATTTTTCTACTATCATAAATAGCTTTCACATTAAAATTTTTTCCCTGTTACTTGTTGCTAGTATATCGAAAAACAGTTCATTTTGTATAAGTTATGTTCTATGGCTTAACTAAGTTCGTTATCAGGTTGAATAGTTGGGTTGTAGATTCCTGAGTATTTTATACAACGAAAACCAGATTATTTGCAAATAAATAGCATCTTAAATTTTTATTCCAAATTTCTACGTCTCACATCTTGTCTTTGTCTTGCCCTTGCCGAAGTGTCCAGCACAAAGTTACATGAGGGTGGAGAGAGCAGAGAGCCAAGCTCCACTCCTAGTCTTAGGGGAAACGTTACAATTTTCACCATCAAGTGTGAAGTTAGCTCTAAGTTTAGAGATGCCCTTTTTGGCCAGAGGACATTTTCTTTAACTATTCTACTACTTTCTCAGATATTAATTTTGAATGAGCATTGAATTTTGTCAAAGGTTTTTTTTTCCCATGCATTTATTGAGATCATATGCTATTTTTTCTCTTTTATTCTGTTAACTTGGTAAATTACCATAAAAATTCTTGCATATTCTCCAGCCTGGAATGGACTCTGCTTGGTCATGCCATGACATCCTTCCTGTATTTCTGGGTTCTTTGCTCCCACTTTGAGAGACTTCTGTGACTATCCTAATGAGCGAATGATCTGCTGTTTTCTGCTCTTGTCACGTCTGTGTTTTGGAAGAAGGCTTTTACTAGCTTCAACCACAGATTTTCTGGCAGTGTCTGTGAGGTGGGTATTATTTTTCATTATATTTTTATAGAGATTTCTGTGAAATTACCTGGACCTAGAATTTTCTTTGTTGGAAGATTTTGTTTACAAATTCCATATGTTTAACTGAAATCTGTCTATTAATGTTTTCTACTGTGCCTGATGTCATATTTGACATGGTGAATTTCTAAAATATGTAGATTTTTCATCCAAGTTGTCAAATTTGTTGGGGCTTCCCAAGTGACTGAGTGGTCAAGAATCTGCCTGCCAGTGCATGAGATGCAAGAGATGTGGGTTTGATCCCGGGATCAGTAAGGTCCTCTAGAGTAGAAAATGGCAACCCACTCTCGTGTTCTTGCCTGGAGAATCCCATGGACAGAGGAGCCTGGTGGGCTGCAGTCCACGGGGTCACAGAGTCGGACACGACCTAGTGACGGGACGACAGCAACGATGAGAACCTGCTGGACAGACGAGGAGCTCGACTCAGCCCCTGTGGTCACCTAACTGGGAAGGAAATCCGAAAGGGGGGAGGTGTACACGTGCAGCTGCTTCTCCTTGCTCTACAGTAGAAGCTAACGCGGCATTGCCAAGCACCTATATTCCAGTCAAAACTAGTTCAAACACGCTGCTAGGCTCCTGGGACTTTGAAGAGGGACTCTTATTAGAGCTTTCATTCAAAGCAATGTTGTACTAACACTAACCACATAGGTTACATTAGGTTTGACTATGGAGTCTTTTGCGTTTTGGAGCTAATTGTAGGATGAAAATTGGTTTTGACTGTTCAATTTGTGTTGGGCTGATGATTTCACAGTCAGAAATTTTTGGAGAAAGCTTCTGCTTTCCTTGGCCTACATTCCCCCTTCTTCCTGGGAAAGGGAGAGTGGTAATTTATTCTTCAACCTTTGCAGTGAATATTTATTTGAGAAGAAAGAGGATTGCTCCTATCTTTCAGAGCTTAGAAAGCCACTAAGGAAAGGAGACAGGCCTCTTGGAATTCTTGGATAAGCACAAGGAATCTGTGCAAACAGCACTTTCAAAAAATATCTGCCTTTTTAAAGCAAGGTTACTGATTTTAAAATTTAGCATGCTTTAAGAAAATAAAGGCAAGAAGCTGCTCTATTACAGGGAGCCCAGCCTGGTGCTCTGTGAAGACCTAGAAGGGTGGGAGTCCAGAAGGGACTGGCGGGCTATAGTCCACGGGTCGCAAAAGGGTCAGACACAGCTGAGTGACTGATCGCACACACAAACACACACACAACAATATCTTACCAAAAGTGACTTAAATAATAACGTCTTTATTACCATGCCAAGGGTACAGCTCAAGGGTAGTTGGACTGAAAGTGCTCCAAGTGCTCAAAGATGCAGACTCCTTCCTTCTTTTGCCGCATTCCTCAGAGTATTGAGTATAATACTCAGGGTTTCAACATGACTATTGCAACTCCAAATATCACATCCACCCTCAAACATATCCAGAGAGAGAAAGAAAGGGAGCATGGAAGAAAGTGTGTATTATTTAGGATTTGTGAGTGATAGAAAACCCCAAACAACAGTGGTTTAAATTTTTTAAAAGTTCACTTATTTTTTTGTTAGACCTTCTGGGTAGGTAATGCAAAGCAGCTGTGGTGCTCCATGTAACAAGAACTCACATTTCTCCTTCCTTTTTGCTCCACCCATTTGAACACAAATTCATGGTCCAAACTGGTAACATCTGTTATAATTGGAAGGCCAGAGGAAGAGACAAATAAGAGAGCAGAGGGTATATGTGTGCTGTCTCTTTAGAAAGGTTCTGGGAAATTGTTCAGTTCAGTTCAATCTCTCAGTAGTGTCTGACTCTTTGCGACCCCATGGACTGCAGCACACCAGGCCTCCCTGTCCATCACCAACTCCTGGAGTTTACCCAAATTCATGCCCATCAAGTTGGTGTTGCCATCCAGCCATCTCATCCTATGTCGTCCCCTTCTCCTCCTGCCTTCAATCTTTCCCAGCATCAGGGTCTTTTCCAGTGAGTCAGTTCTTCGAATCAGGAGGCCAAAGTATTGGAGTTTCAGCTTTAGCATCAGTCCTTCCAATGAATATTCAGGACTGATTTCCTTTAGAATGGACTGGTTGGATCTCCCTGCAGTCCAAGGGACTCTCAAGAGTCTTCTCCAACATTACAGTTCAAAAGCATCAATCCTTTGGCTCTCAGCTTTCTTTATAGTCCAACTCTCCCATCCATACATGACTACTGGAAAAATCATAGCTTTGACTAGATGGACCTTTGGTGGCAAAGCAATGTCTCTGTTTTTTAATATGTTGTCCAAGTTGGTCATAGCTTTTCTTCCACGTAGAAAGCATCTTGCAATTTCATGGCTGCAGTCACCATCTGCAGTGATTTTGGAACCCAAGAAAGTAAAGTCTCTCACCATTTCCCCATCTATTTGCCATGAAGTGATGGGAGCAGATGCCATGATCTTAGTTTTCTGAATGTTGAGTTTTAAGCCAACTTTTTCACTTTCCTCTTTCACTTTCATCAAGAGGCTCTTTAGTTCTTCTTCGCTTTCTGCCACAAGGATGGTGTCATCTGCATATCTCAGGTTATTGATGTTCCTCCCAGCAATCTTGGCTCCAGTTTGGGTTTCATCTGGTTCAGTATTTCTCCTGATGTACTCTGCATATACGTTAAATAAGCAGAGTGACAATACACAGCCTTGAAGTACTCCCTTCCCATTTTGGAAAAATAAAGACAAGAAGCTGCTATATTATACAGGGAGCCCAGCCTGGTGCTCTGTGAAGACCTAGAAGAGGGCAAGGGAGGTTCAAGAGGAATGGTATGTATTTCCACCTACCAATGCCAGAGACACAGAGACGCAGCCCTGATCCCAGGATCAGGAAGGTCCTCTGGAGTAGAAAATGGCAACCCACTCCAGTATTCTTGCCTGGGAAATTCCATGGACAGAAGAGCCTGGTGGGCTACAGTCCATGGGGTCGCAAAAGAGTCAGACACAACTGCGTGACTGAGCACACACACACCCACAGCAAATACCTTACTGAAAGTGGGAAATTGTTATATCACATTAATCAGAACTCAGCTACATCACCACACCCAGTGCCAAAGAGAATGAAAACGGCTGTCTTTCTTCTGGGTGGTCATGTGAACAGCTAATAATAGGGATGTTTTAGAACATAATACAAGGAAGTGGATATTGATGGACATTATTTGTCTTTTATTGATGGACATTAGTCTTTTCCACAGAGGGCATCTTGGCCTCCTCTCCTTTCTGAGCATGAGCAAACTGTTTCCCAGATCATTCGCTTTGGTATCTTCTTGGGCACAACTGCACCAACGTAAGTACCCCAGCTGTAAGGGGGTGAAGAAAGCCGGGCTCTGGCGTTTCTGATCTCTGCCATGGACGGTGGCTATGCTAATGAGCAGATAACAAGAAAAAGGCTGCTTAAGCAAGAGTACAAGGTAGCATTACCTTTCTGATACATGTGACTATCCGCTGGGGGAAAAATCTCTCCTCATTATTCTTTTTCTAAGTTTTCAGTTATTTTCAATTTGTGATTGACATCTGAGTTTGTACAACCTGTTATATCCCTGTTTGTCTAGGTCCCATTTTCTTTTGCCATCAATTGATAGGATTTGGCTACTTGAACTTCTGGATATTTCCGAGTTTTCCAGTTCTGGTCCCACAAGACAGTGCGCTATTCAGAAGCCAGTGTTTGATAGCTTAGACAGAGGAGGAGCATTTGTGTTTGGGTGGGTGCATGTCAGGAGCTGTGGAGTGCGAGGCTTAGCTTTGCAGCTGTTGCTTTCTCAGCATGACTGTCTTAGCAGATGTGGTTCACCGAGGTGGTGACCCGGACTAGGGTGAAAAGCTCATTACCACACGCACTTCGATCCAGCGTGCTCACTGGGAGCTGTTTGTGCACCAACTTCGCTCATTAGAACCCCCAAAGCTTCAAGGCTGAGTTCTCCAGAGGTTCAAATCTCAACCCTCTTTGTCTCAGAAGCCGCATCCTCCAAGGACCTTCTCTTGGCTGCGCTCTATCCATGTTTGATTACCTCATTAGAAACTCTTTAATGAGGCAAGAGTTTCAGGATGGTTAGCAGCAGAGTTAGCTTGAAGACAGAGCCCAAGGGAGTATATTACCTCATGGTTGGGGAAAAACAGGCTCTGGTATTACTGATAAACAGTCCAAGGCCTTAGCTAACTCATTTCTGATAAGGCAAGGTTAGAAGTCAATAGAAAAGAGCAGCTTTCGTGCAGAATCAGTGTTAAGCTTGTATCATAAGACCTAGACCCGAGTCCCAGTTCAATCACTAGCAGTAAGCTCTCTGAAAAGAGCCAGTTACCAAGCACTATTACTACTTGAATCACAGTGGCGTTAGAATATATTTCAATAAGCATGTTAATGCATGTTAGCTGCATAGCATAGTATAAGAATAGGTTGATTAGGATTATTATTTTAAAGGATGTATTTGAATACAGTATCTAATCACTTAAGTACTAGCATGTCATTTAAATACACTCAAATATATACCAGGCTTCCCTGGTGGCTCAGATGGTAAAGAGTCTGCCTGCAATACAGGTGACGCAGGTTCAATCCTTGAGTTGGGAAGATCCCCTGGAGAAGGAAATGACTACCCATTTCAGTATTCTTGCCTGGAGAATTCCATGGATAGATCTATTAAAGTGATATGTTAACAAAAAAAAAAAAAAAAAAGTGATATGTTAGTACTCATGTGCTTAGAAATTTTAAAATCCATTTTTAACCCTCTGAATCTTTTTTAATCTCTTCTTTATTGAATAAAAATTAATTAATTTGGAAGTTAATAAAATTTCAGATTAAAAATCCAAATAATAGTTGTCACTTATTGTATTGTTATGCAAATTGAAACTGTATTGGACAGATGGCTGAATAAACACGTTTGTTTTTTCTTGTGTCTATTCCAGATTCCATTAAATGACAGAAAAGATCATTTCCAAAATGTAAAACTGCACTAATAATTAGGAAAATAAAAAATAATGTCATCAGTTAGCAGATATTTTATAGATTACTTCAGAAAGGAAAAGACCTGTGAAGTGACCGAGACAGTGCAGATGAAAACCCCCAAATATGCAGGGGAAGATTTCTATGAAGATAAGCATGACTGGTGTTCTACTAGCAGACGCAAGAGGCAGAAATGACTGCAGGGCTTTGCCAAGTGGTAACGGGGAGCTACTTGAGCAAACCTACATGAAGCAGTCCCTCCCCAGGTTTCCCAGGGTGCACTTGTCCACAGGTAAAATAGCTATTTGTTGCAATCAGCCAGAGAAGTGTGGTCCTGTATAGGTAGCCACAGATCCAAAAAGGTAAGATTCTGGTACATTGTGTTTACCTAGTAAAGGAGATGATTGTCTGTGATACACTCCAGTAAAATAAATGGTTCAAAAAATGAGAGAGACAGGGGATAAAAGAAGCCAGGGTGAAAAATAAAAATGTAAAACATATTTTTAAGCCTCACAACTTTTTATATAGAATGTAATACAGTGTTGTTGTTTTTTTAATAGAATCTGATTCTAAAGTGCTAAATAATGCTAATTTTAGAGTAGTTGGTTTTGGGAAATAGCATGCTAATGTTCTTGGTTTCTTGAGACAGCAGATTCTGATTCAATATAAAATATGTTTAACATGTGTTAAAAATGCAAGAGAAACTATAAAAGAATAGCTATAAATGTGAAATTTCCAAAATACTGAGTAAAAAGTGGAAGAAAAATCAATTATTTATGCAATTTATAGACAAAAGATAAGAAAAAATGACCAGATTTTAAATATCAAATAACATAATAAATACATGAACTACAAATTAAAATATATAAAAAATTGCAATAAAGAAAAATGTAATAAATTAAACATTTCAGGGAGAATTGCTCTTCAGTTCAGTTCAGTCACTCAGTTGTGTCTGACTCTTTGTGACCCCATGGAATGCAGCACACCAGTCCATCACCAACTCCTGGACCTTACTCAAACTCATGTCCATCGAGTCAGTGATGCCATCCAACCATCTCATCCTCTGTCGTCCCCTTCTCCTCCTGCCTTCAATCCCTCCCAGCATCAGGGTCTTTTCCAAGGAGTCAGCTCTTCGCATGAGGTGGCCAAAGTATTGGAGTTTCAGCTTCAGCATCAGTCCTTCCAATGAACACCCAGGACTGATCTCCTTTAGGATAGACTGGTTGGCTCTCCTTGCAGTCCAAGTGACTCTCAAGAGTCTTCTCCAACACCACAGTTCAAAAGCATCAATTCTTCTGTGCTCAGCTTTCTTTATAGTCCAAATCTCACATCCATACATGACCACTGGAAAAACCATAGCCTTGACTAGACAGAACTTTACTGACAAAGTAATTGCTCTTAGTATGGTTTAAAAAAAACCACTACATGTTTTTTGATGCTTTATCTATAAACTACATCTGAAACAAAATGGCATGGAAGGGTCAAAGAGGAAATACTGAATGGAAGAAAATATTTGCAAATGATGTGACTGACAAGGGGTTAATATCTAGAGTAAATAAAACAGCTCACACAACTCAACGTCAAAAAAATAAAGAAACAATCCTATTAAAAAATGGGCAGAAGACCTGAAAAGACATTTTTCCAAAGAGGAAATACAGATGGCCAACAGGCTGTGAAATGATGTCTCACATTGCTAACTACCAGGGAAATGCAAATCAAAACCGCAATAAGATATCACCTCATACTTGTCAGAATGGCTGTCATCAAAATTAACACAAGCAACAAATGTTGGTAAGGGTGTGGAGGAAAGGGAACCCTTGCATGCTGTTGGTAGAAATGCATATTGGAACAGCCACTGTGGAAAAACAGTGTAGATGGTTCCCAAAAAACTGAGAATAGAACCACCACATGACTCAGGAATTTCCCACCTAGGTATACACTAAAAAAAGAAAAAGAAAAAGAAAGTCACTAATTTGAAAAGATATGTGAATCCCAATGTTCATAGAAATATTATCTACAAATGTCAGAAAAGGAAGCAAATTAAGTGTTCATCAACAGATGAATGAATGAATGAAGGAATGTGCTATTTATATATATATAGTTGCTTTTCAGTCACTCAGTCATGTCCAACTCTTCGTGACCCACGAACTGCAGCACATTAGGCTTCTCTGTCCTCCACTATCTCCCAGAGTTTGCTGAGATTCATGTTTATTGAGTCACTGATGCTATCTAACCGTCTCATCCTCCTCTGCTCCCTTCTTCTTTTGCCCTCAACCTTTCCCAGCATCAGGGTCTGTTTCATTGAGTTGGCTCTTCACATCAGGTGGGCAAAGTATTGGAGCTTCAGTTTTAGCCTCAGTCCTTCCAGTGAATATTCAGGACTGATTTCCTTTAGCATTGTCTGGTTTGATTCCCTTGCAGTCCAAGGGACTCTCTAGAGTCTTCTCCAACACCACAGTTCTAAAGCATCAACTCTGGCACTCAGCCTTCTTTATGGTCTAGATAGTAGTCCACTAGAAGAATGAAACAAAAAGAATGAAATTCTGCCATGTGCATAACATGGTTGAATTTGGAGGATGTTATGCTAAGTGAAATAAATCAGACAGAGAAAGACAAATACTGTATCATTATCAATTATATGTGAAATCTAAAAAACTCTGCAAATTAGTGAATATAAGAAAAAAGAAACAGACTCACAGATACAGAGAACAAACCACTGGTTACTGGTGGGGAGAGGGAAGGGAGCCGGGGTTACATAGGGGAAGGGGTGAAGAGGTGCAAACTATTACTTATAAAATAATCCGCAAGAATATATTGTACAGCACAGGGAATGTAGCCAATATTTTATAATAAACATAAATTAAGTGAAACATTTAGAAATTGTGAATTACTATATTGTACATCTATAACATAACATTGCACATTGAATATATTTCAGTTTAAAAAGCATATATTGGGTTTATTTTGTTTGTTTATTTGTAGACTATTCCAAAATTACATCTCTGCTTGGACATAAATTGAAATCTTTGTAAGTTTAAGGGGCTAATTCATGCTGATGTTCGGCAGAAATCAAACCAATATTGTAAAGTGAAAGCGAAAGTCGCTTAGTCCTACTCTTTGCGACCCCATGGACTATCCAGTCCATGGAATTCTCCAGGCCAGAATACTGGAGTGGGTAACCTTTTCCTTCTCTTCCCAACCCAGGGATTGAACCCAGGTCTCCCACACTGTAGGAGGATTCTTTACCCACTGAGCCATCAGGGAAGCCCATATTATAAGCCAATCATCAATCAATTAAAAATAAATAAATATTTTAAAAAATTCATTCTTTTCTAAACCTGTTTTTTCTTGGTCATGTTCAATAAAATTTAAAATATTTATTTAAAGGTGGGAAACCCTAATTTTTGGAGACTTAGAAACATGTTTCTAAATGTGCCTTGAGTGAAAGGGAAAATAAAAAGGGAAATCATAAATTAATTGAAAAGTAATAAAGTAAGAGATTCTTCTATTAGCTTTGAGATTGTTTTTTTTTTTTTTTTGCTTTTGCTAGTTCCTTGAATTGTATGGTTATGTTGTTTGAACTCTTCCCTATTTCTTAATGTAGGTACATATTATAAACTTCCTTCTTAGAATTGTTTTTGCTGCATCTCACAAGTTTTGATATGCTGTATTTTCACTTGCCTCAATAGATTTTTTATTTCTCTCTTTATTTCATCTTTGATATGTTGGTTTTTCAGTAGTATAATGTTTAAACCCCAGGTAACTGTGAACTATCCAGTTTTCTTCTTGTATTTTAATTTACAGATTCATACATTTGTGGTAGGAATTAATACTTAACCTGATTTCAGCCTCCTTAAATGTATAAAAACATTTTTTTTGTGACCTAACATCTGGTCTGTCCTGGAGAATACTACATGTGTGACTGAGAAGAACATGTATTCTGTTGCTGTGGGATGGAATGTTTGGTAAATGTTAAGTCCATCTGCTCTAACGTTAAAGTCTGATGTTTCCTTCTTGATTTTCTGTCTGGATAATTTACACATCGCTAAAAGGGGGACATTGAAGTTTCCTACTATTATTGTACTGTCTGTTTCTTCATTTATGCCTGCTAATTCTTACTTTATATATTTAGGTGCACCTATGTTAGTTGCATATGGCCTTCCCTGGTGGCTCAGACGGTAAAGAATCTGCCTGTAGTGTGGGAGATCTGGGTCTGATCCCTGGGTTGGGAAGATCCCCTGGAGGAGGGGATCCACTCCAGTATTGTTGCCTGGAGAATCCCCATGGACAGAGGAGCCTGGTGGGGCTACAGTCCATGGGGTCGCAAAGAGTCTGAGTGACTAATGACATGTTGGGTGCATAAGTATTTTTAAATATTGTATCCTCTTGTTGAATTGACTCCCTTATCATTATATATGGAGTTTTGTCTCTTATAATCTTCGGCTTAAAGTCTGCTATGTCTGAAATAATTAAAGCTACTGCTTTCTTGCAGTTTGCATTTTCATGAAATAACTTCGATCCATTCATTTTCAGTCTGCATGAGTTCTTACACATTATGTGAGTCATTTGTAGGTAGCACATAGCTGTATTTTTCTTTTTTATTCATTTGGCCAATCCATGTCTTTTTTTTTCATTTATTTTTATTAGTTGGAGACTAATTACAATACTGTAGTGTGTTTTGTCATACATTGACATGAATCAGCCATGGATTTACATGTATTCCCCATCCCGATCCCCCCTCCCACCTCCCTCTCTACCCAACCTCTCTGGGTCTTCCCAGTGCACCAATCTATGTCTTTTGATTAAAGCATTTTGCCCTTACAAGAATTTTGCCCTTTTACATTTAGAGTTATTTTAGATATGGACTTACTACTGTGATTTTGTTAATTGTTTTCTGGCTGTTCTGTAATTCCTTTGTTTCAATACTTTTCCCCTCGCTCTCTCCTGTGATTTGATGATTTTCTGTGGTGGTGGGCTTGGATCCTTTCCTTTTTATCTTCTGTGTGTCTACGATGGGTTTTTACCTTGTAGTTACCATGTAGTCACCTTGAGTTACCTTGTGGTTACCATGCTTCCCCGGTGGCTTGCCCAGTGAAGGAGACACAAGAGTTACTTGTTCAATCCCTGGGTCAGGAAGACCCCCTAGAGGAGGGCATGGTAACCCACTCCAGTATTCTTGCCAGGAAAATCCCATGGGCAGAGGAACGTGGTGGCTGCAGTCCACAGGGTCGCAAAGAGTCAGGCATGACTGGAGTGTTGTTTCTCTAATTGATTGAATTGCACCGCTCTGTCTTCAAGTTCACTGATCCTTTTTCCACTTGATCTGGTCTACTGTTGAACTCCTCTATTGAATTTTTCAGTTCAGTGAACATATTCTTCAGCTCTGAGGAATATTCTCACATATTTTCAATCACTTTCTTGAAATTCTCACTTTGTTCATACATTGTTTTGACTTTGGGTGAGCAGCTTTATTATCATTATTTTGAGCTCATTATCAGATAATCACATCTTTTCATTTTACTAAAGTCTATTTTTGGAGTTTTACCTTGTTCTTTTGCTTAGAATACAGTCTTTTGCCTCTTCATTTTCTTGACCTTCTGCGTTGGTTTCTGTGCATTAGATGAACATAATCCCTACTGGCCACTAGAACCAGTCAAGAGGTATATGTCCTGGGTGGTAGCCAAAAACGCCAGGGCGCCAGATGTGTGTACAAACTCCTTCTGGGGAAATATTGTCAATTTGTTGTGGCTGCAGGGAGAATGCAAAGATGATGTTTGCTGTTTCTCTGTTATCTAGAGATGATTGTAGTCATTCCCTAGATGTAGACTAACTTAGAAATCTGACCCTCAGGTAGCAGCTTCTGAAGTATGCAAATATGTATCTTCCAGAGGAAGACTGAGAGATGCATATTTCTGTTCCCTTTCTGCTGAGGCATGGGCAAGAGCCACAGTGAGTCTTTGTGGGCCCACTGAGAGCTGATTCTTTGTTTACTATAGGCTTGTGAGTCTTGTGCATGCAAGCCCCATTTGGCTCTCACACCTTGGTGTTTGGGGGACCCATCTCTCAGATGAAGACTTAGAGGTTGCTAGATGTTGAGTCCAAATCACTTGTTCCTCAGAGAGAAGCAGGGGAGTTGTGAGTTCCCTCCCAATAATAATCATTGTGTCAGCAGTGGGATTTATCATGAGAGTGTATCTCAGCCTTTCCTACCCATTTTTGTGTAAATATTTTCTCATTTGCCCAAAGTGTTTCTCAGCTAGTTTCTGAATTTCTTCCAGAAGAATTTTTTCCATGTATAGGTATAGATTTGGTGTGTCTGTGGGTGGAGGTGAGTTTTGGAGGCTCCTATGTCACCATTTTGGACTGGAATTCCTCTCTAGATAAACTCTTATCAAGATTTACAAAGGGAAAATCATTCTTTTTGGTGAAGTTTACCAAAAACTTAAAGAGAAATTAATAACAATCCTTCTCAAATTCTTTCAAAGCTGGAGGAGAAGGGAGCATTTTCCAACTCATTTTACAAGCCAGCATTACCCTGACTCCAAAACCAGAAGAGGACCCTACAAGGAAAGAAAATCACAAGCTAAAATTCCTGCTGAACATGGATGCAATATCCTTAACAAAATGCTAGCAAATCAGTCTTCAAAATACATTAAAAGGATCATACATCCTCTATGGGTGGAATTTATTTCAAGGTTGAAAAGATAGTTCAGCATCCACAAATTAATCAATATGATATAAATAAACATTAAATAAAAGATAAAAATTATCTCAACAGATGTAGAAAAAACATTTGATAAAATTCAACATCCATTCATGATAAAAATTGTCAAGGAGCAGGATATAGAATTAACATACCTTAACATAATAAAGGCCATGAATGACAAACCCACATCTAATATCATACTTAACATTAAAAATTTGAAATCTTTTCCTCTAAGATCAGTAAAAAGACAGAAGGCCCATTCTTGCCACTTATACTCAACATAGTGCTGGGAGTTCTGGGCAGAACAATTAGGCAAAAAATGGAAATAAAAGACATCTAAATCAGAAAGAAATAAGACCATCTCTACATACAGATCACAAAATCTTAAATATATTAATAGAAAGCCATGATATACCACCAAAAATATTTAGAACCAAGAAAGGAATTCAGTAAATTTACAAGATACAAAATCAATAAACAAAAAAGTTTATTTTTGTGCATTTATCAATTATCACTGATAAATGCATTTACCCATTCATATCCATACACTAATAATGTACTATCAGAAAGAGAAATTAAGAAAACAGTTTCATTTTCAAGTGCATCAAAAGAATAAAATACTTAGAAATAAATTTAAGCAAGGAGGTAAAAGATTTGTGCATTGAAAACTATAAGACATTAATCAAAGAAGTTGAAGACACAAATAAATGGAAATATAATGTCTGTTAATGGACTGATGCTAAAGCTAAAGCTCCAATATTTTGGTCATCTGATGTGAAGAGCCAAATAATTAGAAAAGACCCTGATGTTGGGAAAGATTGAAGGCAGGAGGAGAAGGGGACGACAGAGGATGAGACGGCCATATGGCATCACCAATTCAGTGGATGTGAATTTGAGCAAGCTCTGGGAGGTGGTGAGGGATGGGGAGACTGGTGTGCTGCAGTCCGTGGGGCCACAAAGGGCTGGACACGACTGAGCGACTGAAAACAGCAATGGATTGACAGGATAAGGGTTGTTAAAACGCCCATAGCACCTGAAGGAATTCAATTCAATCTATAACAAAATGTCAGTGGCATTTTCCACAGGAATAGAAAAACAATCCTTAAGTTTGTATGGAGTCACAAAAGATTCTAATAACTAAAGCAACACTGAAAAAGAACAAATTTGAAGGCATCACACTTGCTGATGTCAAACTCTATTAATATACAGTAATTAAAACAGAATGATATTGGCATAAAAACACACACGTATATCAGTGAAGCAGTCTAGAGAACCTAGAAATAAACTGACATGTATGGTCAATTAATTTACAACAGAGGAACCTACAATTAAATATCATTAAGTAGATGTTCATAAATAAAATTTAAATATTGGGAAATTTAAGACACATTCTTTTAAGTAACTCTCAGGTCAAAGAAGAAACAATGGAAAGGTAAGGAGGTAAAACTAAAGGATACTGAAAACTCTGCATATCAAAACTTAGGTAATCCAGCTAAAGTATTATTTACATGAAACTTCATGGCAATGTTTTCACCTGATAAAATGTATCTATTAGGATCACACAGTAAACAGTAGTAAAACGTTAATGTGTTTTTCTCCAAAGATATAATATCTTTTTGTGCTGCCCAGCTAGGTCAGTCAGTAGAGCATGAGACTGTTAAAGATTTAACATTGAAAAAAAAATTACAGCATGAGTTTATCCTCTTACAGTTTTGGAAGGCAGAAGCCCCAAGTCAGTTTCAATGGGTCAAATGAAATTGTCTCTTGAACTGTGTTCCTCCTGGAAGCTCTACAGGAAAATCAGTTTCCTTGCCTTTTCCAGCTCCTAGAGGCTGCCTCCATTTCTTGGCTTCTAGCCCATTCCTCCACCTTCAAAGTCATTCCAATCACTGTTTAAAGATTTAATATTCTTAAAATGCCCATACTACCTAAAATCATCTACAGATTAAACATGATTTCTATCAAAATTTCAACGACACTTTTTAAAGAAATAGAAAATTTTTTTTCTGGAATTCATATGGAATCACAAAGGACTATGAATACACAAATCATTCTTATGAAAGAAGAACAAAGTTGAAAGTATTACATGTGCTAGTTCTAAAACATATTACAAAACTACAGTAATCAAAAGCATGTGATACTGGCATACAGACAGATTTATAGATCAGTGGAACAGTATATATATCACAGAAAGAAACCAGTGCATATATGATCAACTGATCTTTGACACAGGTGCCAAAAATACATAATAGGGAAAGCATAGTTTCTTCAACAAACAGTGTTAGGAAAATTGTATATCACATCCAAAAGAACGAAATTGGATCCTTATCTTATACCACACACAAACATTAACTTGAAATGGATTAAAGACTTAAACATGAAAATGAAATGATAAAACTCCTAGACGAAAATATAAGAGAAAAGCTTCAAGATATTGGTCTTGGTACAGACAACCAAAAGAAAACTAAACAGTGGGACTATCAAACCACCAATGACATTTAGAACCAAAACCGAAAACTTTATAATTTGTATGGAAACACAAAAGACTAAATGGCCAAAGCAATCTTGAGAGGGAAAAGCAGAGCTAGAGTAAGCAAGTTCCCTGACTTCAGGCTATACTACAAGCTACAAAAAAGGCAGTATGGGCCTCCCTGGTAGCTCGGCTGGTAATGAATCCACCTGCAATGCAGGAGACCCCGGTTTGATTCCTGTATCAGGAAGATCCCCTGGAGAAGGGACAGGCTACCCACTCCAGTATTCTTGGGCTTCCCTGGTGGCTCAGATGGGAAAGAATCCACCTGCAATGCGGGAGACCTGGGTTGGAAAGATCCCCTGGAGAAGGGAAAGGCTACCCACTCCAGTATTCTTGCCTGGAGAGTCTCCAAGGACAGAGGAGCCTGGTGGGCTGCAGTCCATGGGGTTGCAAAGAGTCGGACACGACTGGGTGGCGAAGCACAGCATGGTACTGGCACAAAAGCGGAAATATAAACCACAGGATCGAAAGCTTAGAGATAAACCCGTGCACATACTATCACCTAATCTGTGAGAAAGGAAGTGAGCGTACACAGTGAAGAAAAGACAGCCTCTGCAATAAGTGGTGCTGGAAAAACTAGACAGCTGCCTACACAGCAATGAAATTAGAACACTCACCAGCACCATACTAAAAAATAAATGCAAAGTGGATTAGAGACCTGAATGCAAGGTCAAACACTGTAAAACTCTTAGAAGAAAACATAGGCAGGACACTCTGACATAAACTGTAGCATTTCTTTTCCTACCTACCTCCTACAGCAATGAAAATATAAACGAAAATTAACAAATGGGACCTAATTAAACTTAAAAGCTTCTGTATAACAAAGGAACCCATAAACAAGAGGAAAAGACAACCCTCAGAACAGGAGAAAACATTTGTAAATGAAGCAAGTGACAAAGGGTTAATCTCCAAAATATGCAAACAGCTCATGCAGCTCAATATCGAAAAAACAAACAATCCAAGAAAAAAATGGGTGGAAGAATTAAATAGACATTTTCCCAAGGAAGACATACAGATGATCAACAAACACTTGGAAAAATGCTAAACTATTAGAGAAATGCAAATCAAAACTATAATGAAGTATCATCTCACATCTGTCAGAATGGCCATTATTTAAAAAACCTACAAACAATAAATGCTAGAGAGGGTGTGGGAAAAAAGGAACCCTCTTGCACTGGTGGGAGGAATGTAAATTGATACAACCACTATGGAGAACAGTGTGGTTGTTCCTTAAAAAATTAAAAATAGAATTACCACATGACCCAGCAATCCACTACTGGGCATATACCCAGAATAAACCATAATTCAGAAAGACACATGCATCCCAATGTTCATTGCAGCATGATTTACAATAGCCAGGATGTGGAATCAACCTAAATGTCCCTCAACAGAGTAATCGATAAAGGCAATGTGGTACATATATGTGATAGAATATTAATCAGCCATTAAAAAGAACAAAACCACGCCATTTGCAGAAACATGGATTGACCTAGAGATTATCATACTAGGTGAAGTCAACTGACATAGAGAAACAAGTATTGTATATTAACACATGCATGTGGAATCTAGAAAAACTGTATAGATATTCTTATTCGCAAAACAGAAATAGAGACAGATAGAGAGAACAAATGTATGGGCACCATGTGGGGGGGGATGAACTTGGTGTTAGGGATTGACATACATATGTTATTGATACTGTATATAGAATAGATAACCAATGAGAAACTATTGCACAACTCTACCCCATGTTCTGGATCACAATAAACTATGGAAGATTCTGAAAGAGATGGGAATACCAGACCACCTGACCTGCCTCTTGAGAAACCTGTATGCAGGTCAGGAAGCAACAGTTAGAACTGGACATGGAGCAACAGACTGGTTCCAAATAGGAAAAGGAGTACGCCAAGACTGTATATTGTCACCCTGATTATTTAACTTATATGCAGAGTACATCATGAGAAACGCTGGGCTGGATGAAGCACAAGCTGGAATCAAGATTGCTGGGAGAAATATCAATAACCTCAGATATACAGATGACACTACCCTTATGGCAGAAAGTGAAGAGGAACTAAAGAGTCTCTTGATGAAAGTGAAAAATGAGAGTGAAAAAGTTGACTTAAAGCTTAACATTCAGAAAACTAAGATCATGGTGTCTGGTCCCATCACCTCATGGGAAGTAGATGGGGAGACAGTGGAAACAGTGTCAGACTCTTTTGGGCTCCAAAATCACTGCAGATGGTGATTGCAGCCATGAAAATAAAAGACACTTACTCCTTGGAAGGAAAGTTATGACCAAACTGGACAGCATATTAAAAAGCAGAAACATTACTTTGCCAACAAAAGTCCATCTGGTCAAGGCTATGGTTTTTCCAATGGTCATGTATGGATGTGACAGTTGGACTGTGAAGAAAGCTGAGTGCTGAAGAATTGATGTTTTTGAACTGTGGTGTTGGAGAAGACTCTTGAGAGTCCCTTGGACTGCAAGGAGATCCAACCAGTCCATCCTAAATGAGATCAGTCCTGGGTGTTCATTGGAACGACTGATGCTGAAGCTGAAACTCTAATACTTTAGCCACCTCATGCGAAGAGCTGACTCATTGGAAAAGACCCTGATGCTGGGAAAGATTGAAGGCAGGAGGAGAAGGGGATGACAGAGGATGAGATGGCTGGGTGGCAACACTAACTCAATGGGCATGGGTTTGGGTAGACTTCGGGAGTTGGTGATGGACAGGGATGCCTGGCGTGCTGCGATTCATGGGGTCACAAAGAGTCGGACATGACTGAGCGACTGAACTGAACTGAACCCCATGTTCGGTGGTGGCCTAAATGGGAAGGAAATCCAAAAAAGAGGAGCTGTATGTAGCTCTAAGAGGAGCTGTATGTATAAATAGAGCTGATTACCTTTGCTTTACAGCTATATGCATATGGTATACATAAGTAAGTCAGCTATACCTACACATACAGCTCCTCTTTTTTGGATTTCCTTCCCATTTAGGTCACTGCAGAACATGGAGCAGAGTTATGCAACAGGTTCTCATTGGTTATCTATTCTATACACAGTATCAATAGCATATGTATGTCAATCCCTAACTCCAAGATCATCCCACCCACAATATACCCCAGTGAAAACTAATTTTAAAATAAAATAGACAAGTGTGATTATATCAGACCAAACAGCTGCACAACAAAGGAAACACTCAACAAAGTAAAACGGATATGACAGAAAATATTTGCAAACTATCTGATAGGGCTTCCTTCGTGGCTCAGATGGTAAAGAATCTCCCTGCAATGCAGGAGACCTAAGTTCAATCTCTGGGTCAGGAAGATCCCCTGCAGGAGGGCATGGCAGCCCACTTCAGTATTCTTGCCTGGAGAATCCCACGGACAGAGGAGCCTCACAAGTTATAGTTCATGAATTGCAAAGAGTGGAACACGACTCAGCAAAATCACAGCACATATATCTGAAGAGGTTAATCTCCAAATATTGAAGGAATTCCTACAATTTGAACAAGATGAACTTAGAAAAGGCAGAGGAACCAGAGATCAAATTGCCAACATTTGCTGAATCAGAGAAAAAGCAGGGGAATTTCAGAAAAGCATCTACTTCTGTTTCACTGACTACAGTAAAGACTTTGACACTGTGGGTCACAACAAACTGTGGAAAGTTCTTAAAGAGATGGGAATACCAGACTATCTTACCTGCCTCCTGAGAAACCTGTTTGCAGGTCAAGAAGTAACAATTACAACTAGACATGGAACAACAGGTTGGTTCAAAATTGGGAAAGGAGTATGTCAAGGCTGTATATGGTCACCCTGCTTAACTTAACTTATATGCAGAGTACATCATGTGAAATACAAGGTTGGATGAATCACAAGCTGGAATCAAGATTGCCAGGAGAAATATCAACAACCTCACATGGGCAGATGATTCCACTCTAATGGTAGAAATTGAAGAGGAACTATAGAACCTCTTGATGGGGGAGATACAGGGAGTGAAAAAGCTGGCTTAAAAATCAACATTCAAAAAACTAAGATCAGAGCATCCCACACCCATCACTTCATGGCAAATAGATGGGGGGAAAGTGGAAACAGTGACGAATTTCATTTTCTTGGGCTCCAGAATCACTGCAGATGGTGACTGCAGCCATGAAATTAAAAGACACTTGCTCCTTGTAAGAAAATTCAGTTCAGTTCAATGGTTCAATCATGTCCAATGCTTTATGACCCCATGGACTGCAGCACACCAGGCTTCCCTGTCCCTTACTATCTCCCGGAATTTGCCCAAGTTCACCTCTATTGAATCAGTGATGCTATCCAACCATCTCATCCTATGTCATCCCCTTCTCCTCCTGCCTTCAATCTTTCCCAACATCAGGGTCTTTTTCAATGAGTCAACTCTTCACATCAGGTGGCCAAAGGATTGCAGTTTCAGCTTCAGCATCAGTCCTTCTAACGAACATTCAGGACTTATTTCCTTTAGGATGGACTGGCTGGATCTCCTTGCTGTCCAAGGGACTCTCAAGAGTCTTCTCCAACACCACAATTCAAAAACATCAATTCTTTGGCACTCAGCTTTCTTTATAGTCCAGCTCTCACATCTATACATGACTACTGGGAAAACCATAGCTTTGACTAGACAGATCTTTGTTGGCAAAGAAATTTCTCTGCTTTTTAACATGCTGTCTAGGTTGGTCATAGCTTTTCTTCCAAGGAGCAAGCGTCTTTTAATTTCATGGCTGCAGTCACCATCTGCAGTGATTTTGGAGACCTAAAAAATCAATTCTGTTCCACTGTTTCCCCATCTATTTGCCATGAAGTGATGGGACCAGATGCCATGGTCTTAGTTTTTCGAATGTTGAGTTTTAGGCCAGCTTTTTCACTCTCTTCTTTCACATCATCAAGAGGCTCTTTAGTTTTCCTTCTCTTTCTGCCATAAGGGTGAAAGAAAAACTTGGAAGAAAAGCTATGACAAATTTAGACAGTGTATTAAAAATCAGAGACATCACTTTCCTGACAAAGGTCCATATAGTCAAAGCTCTGGTTTTTCCAGTAGTTATGTATGGATGTAAGAGTTGAACCATAAAGAAGGCTGAGTGCCAGAGAATTTATGTTTTTGAACTGTGTTGTTGGAGAAGACTCTTGAGAGTCCCTTGGACTTCAAGGAGATCAACTCAGTCAATCCCAAAGAAAATCAACCCTGAATATTCATTGGAAGGACTGATGCTAAAGCTGAAGCTCTGATACTTTGGCTGCCTGATGTGAAGAGCTGACTCATTGGAAAAGATCCTGATGCTGGGAAAGATTAAAAGCAAGAGGATAAGGGGATAACAGAGGATGAGATGGTTGGATGGCATCACCATCTCAATGGACATGAATTTGAACAAACTCTGAGAGATAGTGAAGGACAGGGAAGCCTGGCGTGCTGCAGTTCGTGCTATCTCAAAGAGTTGGACACAATATAGCGACAAAAACATAAATAGGCCAAGGACTTAAATAGACAGTTCTCCAAAGAAGACGTATTCATACAAATATCCAACAGACACACTGAAAAATGCTCAACATCATTAATCATCAGGGAAATTCAAACCAAAAGCAAAGTGAAATATCATCTAATATTTGTCAGGATGGCTATTTTCAAAACTGAAAATGCAAGGCGATGGATTTTGGCAAGGATGTGGAGAAATTGTACAGTGTGGATGAGATTGCAGAATGATGCACGTCTATGTGAAAAGCATAAACGTTTCTCAAAAAATGAAAACTAGAACTGCACATGAACGAACAATCCCTTTTCTGGGTATTTTTCTGAAAGAATTGAAATCAGCATCTGGAACAAATTTTAGCATTCCTATGTTCACTGCTGCACTAGTCACAACTGCCAAGATATGGAAGCAATCCAACTGTCCATCAACAAGTGAATGAACAAAGAAACTGTTGTCTCTACATACAATGGGATACTATTTACCCTTTCAGAAAAGGGAAGTTTTGTTCACAAACTTTTATGCTAGTGTCCATTGTTTGTTTTGCACACCTTATTCAAGATTCCATGTTGTATTTAGTTGCATTGAGCAGCTGAAGCTGCATGCAACAAATTCTGACAAATTCTCTGTTCATTTTTATTGTTACAAATGTCTTCAAATTTCCATTGTTATGGCATCTTAGACACACCCATCATTTAAAAGTGGACATTCAATTTCCAAAATTAGGGCTTTTTTAAAAAATATCTTTGAGATTAATTTATCATTTTGATATTAATTTCTTATTTAAATACTTTCTTCTCTACAATCACCCCCTGTGCTTTTCCATTCTTTTAATTTTATCAAGGTTTTCAATGGCTAACTCAAAGAGCTCTCTTGGAAAATGTCACTTTGCACTTGAAAACATGTGGGCAATTTTCAAATATTTTTTATATTTACTTCTAACATAATTCAACAATAATAAGAGAGCAGCCTCTGTATGATTTCAGTGCCTTGCCACCATGAATTTTCTGCACCTTGTTTTATATCCCTGGATATGTTCCAGTGCCTCCTCATTTATAGTCTATGGGAACTTGAATAGAATTTGTATCCTGCTGTTGTGTGAAAATTGTGTAAATATTAACTATATTGAATTGGTATATAGTGCTTTTCAGGTCTACTATATCCTTCTACTTTTTGTCTATTTATTCTATTAATTTTTGAGAAAATAATTAATAGTTAACTTTTTCTATTAATACTGAAACTCCAACTAAAAATCTTATCCACTTAAAAAACAATTATAATATATAGTGGCACTATATGTAACCTGTTCTGTATTTTGCAAGTCTCCTGTAAATGTGTTATCATACTTTCATAACTTAAAAAAATAAAACATTTTTTACAAAGGAAATTTTGCACTATGCAAAATCATGGGTAAACCTGGAGTTTATTATGCTAAGTAAAATAAGCCAACACAAAAGACAAAACTGCATTATTCCACTCATTTGAGGTATCTAAAGTACTCAAATTCATAGAATCAAACAGTGAGCAGGTGGTTGCAATGCAACTGGGCAGAGCTATTATTTAGGAGGCATAAATTTTCATTCAAACAAGATGAATAAGCTCTAGAGTTCTGCTGTACAATATTGTACCTACAGTCAACACTTTAAAACTTGTTAGGCAGTAGGTCTCTAAGTGTTCTTTACATAACAAAAAAAATTAATGTGATATCCTAAATATTCATTTTCATGGAGTTCAGTCAACAAACTACGATCTTCCCATACATTGGAGACATTGAAGGCCTGGCTTAGAAGGACAAAGATTATAGTGTTTGGTTAAAAAATTGCAGAGCTGATGTGTAGTGTGACCGTATTTTTGTAAGGAAAAATCAAATTATACAAAATGCACATGCACGCTGATGTCACCTCCTCCTCTCATGGTTTCAGAAGTGAAGACATCAAACTGCTGGCCAAGGTTAGGTCCGTGATTGGCAAAAACACAGGGACCTCCTCACGGCTGTCTCAGAACACCTTCTATTCCCCTGACTTTGTCAGGCACGTTCTGGTTTTACGGTTTGAGAATCAAGATTTTTCAATTATTATGCTTCACCTTCCTCCATCCTCCCCCGGGAAAGAAATATATTTAGGGTGGTCTCTCTCTCTCATGGGGAGTGACCTGCGCAACGTCAGGACCCACTGACGGGAGGAGCCCCGAGGGGTTCAGAGGAGGGTTTTTTGCTCCTCGCCGGTCATCTAAGACACAGAGCGTAGCACACTTCGGTGGAGGTGGGGAGGGGCTGGTGGAACAGCTTTGGACCCAGGGGTCCACCCCTGCCGCCCCATGGGGACACATCCACTGAGGGTCACGGGGCTGGGTCTTCGAGTCTGGGCTTGTCTCCTGTGTGTCCTTCTGGAAGCTGAGGGGCTTCTGGGCTTTGCTCCCTGGGCCTGGCGGTGAAGCGGGATCAGACAAGGGCTGGTGACTGGGGGCCCAGGAGGACGTGGAGTCCCAGCTCACTGCAGAGGCTGGGACGCGAAGCAGCTCACCTAATTAGCCACTGGGGACGCCGAGTCTCACCGTGGTAGGTGGCGAGATCGTCCCAGCAGAGTGACCCCAAGGTAGGGGCCTGACCTGCTGCCTGGGTGATGCAAGAGGAGCTGGGCGGCAGGTGAGCTGAAAGACTCCCCTGCTTCCACAAGACCCAGGGGCTTCCTGCCCCAGCCTGATGCTTGCTGAGGCCCCAGCGTCCTCCCTTACCCCGTCCCCACTGGCGCCTCACGGTCTGGGAAGCCAGAGGTGAATGGGGAGGGGTGGGGGTCCTCGGTGCCACCTCAGACGCAGCACAGACCTGGGTCAGGAGCTCAGGAGACCTGGGCGAGCAGATCCTGCGAGTGTGGGCCTGAGTGAGTCACGACCCTCACCCAGACAGGGTAAGGTCAGGACAGTCGCCGGGCAGGGCCGCAGGAGCGGGAGGAGACCATGGGTGTAAGGGGGCAGCAGGGCCGTGTATACAGTAAGCACTCAGGTCTGCTCTCGGCAGGGGAAGTGGTGACACCCTCCTGCCTGACCAGCCCTGCCCGTGCGCTGCAGGGCCATTTAGACCAAAGGGACAGTTTTCATTATAAACAGAGAGCGCCACTGTCTACTTCATCACCTTCAATGCATTGCTCAGGTCAGCACCACCAGCCCCTGAGCACATGCTGAGGTCTGCACTAAGGCATAGACCCCATGCGGGGGGCGCAAAAATCACAGACCAAGGCCAGCCTTGGACCACAAACACGGAATCAAACACCTGCAGTTTGACATGACCAGGGCAGCAGGAGGGGGTATGACCAGGCTGCTGACGGCACAGAGGAGGAAACAGTCACATCAGAGTGCGTCATGGAGGGTCCCCGGCGAGACAAGAGAGCTAGTGACACCCACAAGGTGGACGGGGCTAGGCAGACATTTCAGGCAGAATGAGACAGTGGAGAAATCTGCCTCTTGAGAAACCTGTATGCAGGTCAGGAAGCAATAGTCAGAACTGGACATGGAACAACAGACTGGTTCCAAATCGGGAAAGGAGCACATCAAGGCTGTATATTGTCACCCTGCTTATTTAACTTATATGCAGAGTACATCATGAGAAACGCTGGGCTGGAGGAAGCACAAATCGGAATCAAGATTGCCAGGAGAAATATCAATAACCTCAGATATGCAGATGACACCACCCCTATGGCAAGAAGTGAAGAACTAAAGAGCCCCTTGATGAAAGTGAAAGAGGGGAGTGAAAAAGTTGGTTTAAAACTCAACATTCAGAAAACTAAGATCATGGCATCGAGTCACATCTCTTTGGGGCAAATAGGTGGGGAAACAGTGGAAACAGTGAAAGATTTTACTTTTTTGGGCTCCAAAATCACTGCAGATGGTGACTGTAGCCATGAAATCAAAAGACACTTACTCCTTGGAAGGAAACTTATGACCAACCTAGACAGAAATTAAAAAGCAGAGACATTACTTTGCCAACAAAGGTCCATCTAGTCAAAGCTGTGGTTTTTCCAATAGTCATGTATGGATGTGAGAGTTGGACTATAAAGAAAGCTGAGTGCTGAAGAATTGATGCTTTTGAACTGTGGTGTTGGAGAAGACTCTTGAGAGTCCCTTGGACAGCAAAGAGATTCAACCAGTCCATCCTAAAGGAAATCAGCCCTGAATATTCATTGGAAAGACTGGTATTGAAGCTGAAACTCCGATACTTTGGCCACCTGATGTGAAGACCTGACTCATTGGAAAAACCCTGATGCTGGGAAAGATTGAAGGTGGGAGAAGTGGATGACAGAGGATGAGTTGGCTGGATGGCATCACTGACTCAATGGACATGAGTTTGAGTAAGCTTCAGGAGTTGGTGATGGACAGGGAGGCCTGGAGTGCTGCAGTCCGTGGGATCTCAAAGAGTCGGACATGACTGAGTGACTGAACTGAACTGAAGGAAATGAGGGAAGTGGTCAGAGAACCTGTGTGGGGCCCAGCAAAGACTGAGGTCACCAAGCCTGAAAGGAAAACGTCTAGAAAAGGAGGAAGCAGGGGGCAAAAAACTGCTTGTTCATCTCACGTGACTTGAGGCAGGGTTACTCCTAACTCACCCCGGTGTGTCTCTGATCCATAAGAAAGCAGCATCTGTGCAATAAACTAAGTGCTGCATGTGTTCCCTTTCAGTCTGGCTTGAGCTCCTTCCGAGGAGGTGGTGGCGGCTGCACCCCACGTCAGCAAAGGCAGGGCTCCTGTGGACCCCTCTGCAGTGCCACGGCTTCAGGATGTGAACAAGTGCTCCAGGCCTCCACCTTCACCACAACACATGCAGAGGTGTGCACAGAGTCACACTCGGCGTCCAGGAGTGATCGCAAAGCAGACCACCGCCCAGGAACGACGCAGGCCAAGACACGCTCTACCCCTAGTCTCAGCTCAGCAGTTCACGTGCCCCGCATGCCCTGGCTGTTCAGGAGCCCCAGCTTCCACTGATCCCCGGAAAGGTAGGCACTGTCCTGATGTTTAAAGTAATCATGATTTTTCTGTTTATACGTTGTTTAACTTTGTATTTTATATTGGAATATACTAGATCAAGAGTGTTGTGATCACTTCAAGTGCACAGTAGAGTTATTCGGTTGATATGCATGTTTTCACTCCTTTTCAAATTCTTCTCCCATTTAGTTGGTCGCATAACATTGAGCAGAGTCCCTGTGCTATATAGTAACTCCTTGTTGGTTATCCGTGTTAAATGCAGCTGTGTGTGCAAGTGCATCCCCGACTCCCTAGCTATCCCTTCCCCCGTCTTCCTCCATGGTGACCATAAGTTTGTTCTCTAAGGCTGTGAGTCCATTTCTATTTTGTAAACACTTCCGTCATTTCTTTCTAGATTGGGCATATATGCAATATCATATGATATTTCTCTTTGCCTGACTTCATTCAGCATGACAATCTCTAGGTCTATCCATGTTGCGGTCAGTGGCATTTTTCATTCTTTTTAATGGTTGAGCCCCAGATGCGTAGTAGTGAAGAGCCCACCTGCCAATGCAGGAGATGCCGGATCGATTCCTGGGTCAGGAAGATTCCCTGCAGAAGGAAATGGAAACCCACTCCAGTGTTCTTGCCTGGAAAATTCCGTGGACAAGGAAGTCTGGTGGGCTACAGTCCAAGCAGTTGCAGAGTCGGACACGACTGAACAGCTGAGCACGCACATCCACACACCCACACACAATACTCCAACATACATATCTCCACATCTTCTTTATCCAGTTCTCTGCTGATGGACATTTAGGTTGCTTCTATATCCTGGCTATTGTAAATAGTGCTTCAGTGAACAATGGGGTGCAGGTATCCTTCCAGACCATGGTTTTCTCCAGATATATGCCTAGGAGTGGGATTGCTGAATCATATGGTAGCTCTATTTTTACTTTTTCAAGGAACCTGCCTACCGTTCTCCATAGTGGCTACACCAATCTTCATTCCCACCAACAGTGTAGGTTGCCTATGTTCTTTATTTTTCTTCCATTCTTTTGCATTCACTGAAAAATATTATTATTCCATTTCTTATTTATATTCCTTTGGATGTTTCACATTCTTTCACTTTTTCTCTTAATTGTTACAAAAAAATTAAACTTGTATTTTTGAATTAATACAACTGACAGTAGTGTTTTTATTTACTTTCTGAACAAGGCAAAAAGCCTTAGACTATTTGTACCCTAATTAACCCCTCCTGAATTGCATACATTTGGTGTTTTGCATTTTAATCTCCCTGTTTCAACCTTTGAGCATTTTATAAAATCCATATTTATTTAGATATCTCAATATTTTTGCCCTTTCCCTTGATTTCATTGTTTCTGTCATCTCTGAGTTTCCATCTGGGATCAATTTCCTTCTACCTGAAGATCATCTTTCAGTATTTCCTGTAGCTTGTGTCTGTTAGTGACAAACTCTCTCAGTTTTATCTTCCTGGTAAATGTTTTTATATTACTTTCCTTCTTTCTTTTTTAAAAATAATTTTTAATGTTTAAATCGAGAAACAATTTTTATATGACAAAAATTTTACAATTTCACAATTTTAGAGTGTATAAACAGGTGTGTTTTTCCTTTTCATTTTAGTATATCCACAATGTTGTTCTGTCATCACCACTAGCTAGTTTCAGAATATTCTCCACCCTCCTGTTCTCCCAGCCCCTGGCTATTGCTAATATACTATTTGTCTCCGAGTTTGCCTTTTCTGCACATTTCCATGGAATCATAGAATTTGTGCCCTTTCATATCTGGCTTTGTTTACTTAACATTGTTTTCAAGGCTTCTCCACATTGTGTCTTGTATTAGAACTTTATACTCTTTTTGGCTAAATATTATTCTACTCTATGGCTATATCAAATTTTGTCTATTCATCATTTGATGGACGTTTGGCTCACATCCACTTTCTGGCCATTATGAAGACTGCTATTATAATATTTGTGTACAAACTTTTATGTGACTTTATGTTTTAAATTCTCTTGGGTTACATGCCTAAGAGGGGATTGTTACTGTATAATATGGTAGCTCTACTGTTTTCTGTTGCAGCTGCACCACTTTTACCTTTATATTAACATTGTATGATGGTTGCAATTCCTCCACATCCTCATTGACAGGTGCTATTCTCCATTTTTTCACTATAGACATTCTAGTGGGTTGAGTGGATCTCATACTGGGCTTCAGTCCTGATTCTCTAATGACTAATGATATTGCACATCTTCTCCTGTACTTAACGGCCATTTGTGTCTCTTCTTTGGAGAAATGCTTATTCAAGTCCTTTGTGCATTTAAAAAATCGATTGTCTTTTTGTTGCTGAGTTGTAAGAGTTCTTTATGGTTTATGGAGACTAGATCCTGATCAGATATATAATTTGCAGATATTTTATCTCATGGTTTTTATTTTCATTTTCTTGATAATGTCCTTTGAGGCATAAAATATTTTAATTTCGATGAAATCCAATCATTTTCTTACTATTGTTGCTTGTGTTTTTGAGTTATATTTAGGAAACTGCTAACTAATCCCAGGTCATGACAATTTACATGGATCTTTTCTTCTGTTCTTATAGTTTCAGTGCTTACTTTTAGGTCTTTTCCTGTTTTGAGTTAATTTCTGTACGTAGTGTGAGGTAGCATTTTTAATTCCTTTTTTCTGTGAGTGGGTTTCCAGTTGTTCCATCACTGTTTGTTGAAGAGTTTATTCTTTTCCTTTTAATTGGTCTTGGCACGCTGTTGAAAATCAGTTGGCTGCAAATGGATGGAAAGCCAACTCACAGTCTTACTCCTGCGGTAGATTCTTTGAAGGGACAGTCTTTTTTTCCTCAGGCTACACTTAGGATTTTTCTCTCTGTTTCAGTTTTAAATATTTTCATTCTGATATATATGAATGTGCTGTTCTTTGCATTAACTCTGCTTTAATTTAATAGGGCACATGAATCTGAAGATTAATATTTTCCATTGGTGTGATAAAACACTTGGCCATTGTCTCTTCCAATTCAGATTCATCCTGTTTCTCTGTCTCCTTTTTTAGTAACTTACTTCTGTGGATGCATCCTTGGTGGTTCCAAGTATCAAATAAATGTTTTGCAATTTGTCACCATTAGTTCCACAAAACAAGCAACACAGCAAAAAGTCACTGCCTAGGCACTGGGCTTCTCAGACTTCCTTTTCAAAACTGGTTTGTATCTCCAGGGCAAAGTACTCTCAGCATTGGAATCCCTGGTCCTCTGTGTTTAACTTGAACTTTGTTAGCAATTCTTCACTAAGTCATTAACTAACTCTCCTAAACTTCCAATCAGATTTCATTTTTACTGTTGATCTTTTCTAATAGTCTTCAGCAGGAAGTTTAGTCTGATTTACCTAGTTCACCATCACTGGAGGTGTAATTCTCACGGTCTGAGGACTGAAGTCATGTCACCCCATGGAAATAGAAACTTTTCAGTGATGACTTTGCAGGAGTTTGTGCTAGAGGGATTTGAGGGAGGTCCGCAGACCCAGGCCCTGCTCTTTGCTCTGTTCCTGGCCCTGTACATGATGGCCATCCAAGGGAACCTCACCATGATCGTGGTCATCACCCTGGATGCCCACCTGCACTCCCCAATGTACTTCTTCCTCAAGAACCTCTCCTTCTTAGATTTGTGCTATACATCTATCATCATCCCCAACACCCTGGCCAACATCCTGTCCTCCTCCAAGGTCATCACTTTTGCTGGCTGTACCACCCAACTGTTCTTCTTCTCCCTGATGTGCACCACCCAGGGTCTCCTCCTGGCCGTGATGACCTATGACCGCTTCGTGGCCGTCTGCAGCCCCCTGCGCTACCCCATCTCCATGCGCCCCTCGGTCTGTGCCCGCCTGGTGCTGGGCTCCTACTGCGGGGGCTGCCTCAACTCCGTCCTGCAGACCAGCTTCACATTCAGCCTCCCGTTCTGCAGGTCCAACCACATCGACCACTTCTTCTGTGATGTGCCCCCTCTGCTCAAGCTTGCCTGTGGCGACACGACCCTCAATGAGCTGCTCTTGTTTGGCATCTGTGGGGTCATCATCGTGGGTGTGACAATTGTGGTCTTCATCTCCTACGGCTACATCACAGGGACCATCCTGAGGATGCGCTCAGCAGCTGGACGCCTCAAAATCTTCTCTACCTGCGGCTCCCACATGACTGCAGTGACTGTCCTTATTGGGACTGTCTTTGTCACGTATGCCCAGCCGGGAGCTGTGGAGTCCATGGAGCAGGGCAAGGTGGTCTCTGTCTTCTACACCATGGTCATCCCGATGCTCAACCCCTTCATCTACAGCCTGAGAAACAAGGATGTGAAGGATGCCCTGCGGAGACTGGGGTGGAAACGCACAGCCTCTTGAAGGAGGGTGGCCAGAGAGGAGGCATGGGTTTGATCCTCGGTCAAGGAACTAATATCCTAAAACTCTGTTCTCTTGAATTTTTGTGTACTTAAAAAAGTAGGCAAAATTAATTTTAATAAAATAACATTTTTGAAGGAGTTAAACTACTTGATTTCAGGATTTACTATACAAACCAGAGAAATCACAACAGTATAATTTGGGCTTACTGGAACAGAATCAAGAACAACAGACTAAATTTATGCATACAAGTCAATTTTTTTTTGACATAACTATCAGGCTAATTCAATGGAGAAATAGTGTTTTCAACAAGCTGTTCTGAAACAATCGAACATCCATATGCAAAAAGACAAACATCAACCCTAATAATGATTAACTCAAAATAGATAAGATTCCTAAGTATAAAGTGTAAAAATTTAAAACATGTATAAGAAAATACAGGAGACCATCTTTAAAACTTTGGGTTAAGCAAACATTTCTTTGATAGGACACAAGATGCATAAGCTACAGAGGGGAACATTTGATAATTAGGACTTTATAGAAGTTAAAAATATTTAGTTTACAGAGACACATTTAAACAGTAAAAGAAACAGACATGAAAAAAAATATTTGCAAAACATGTATTTGATAAAAGACATACCTATAGTATATATATTTTTTTAAACTGGGAAACTGACATATTTATTTATGTAACCATACAAAATTTCATATGCAACAGGGGCTTTTATACTATAGAATCTGACCTTACAAACTAGCTTACATACAAAAGTTACTCTTTGTTCATCTGTCCTAATCTAGAAAGTGTTGCACCAATGCTTAAGATGTTATTAAAACAGATGAGTTCTCTCAATACAAGGTTAACAAACCTGAAGCTCCACCCTAGAAATAGAAACGCATAATTTGAAAATTGTTTTTACCAGAAATAGCTTATGAGCAACTCTTACCAAAGTAGTACTATAGGGAGTTACAGTGTTGACCAAAAGAAGACACAGGTTTCTCATTAAACTTTTTTTTAATGGGTCTCAAATTCTGTGACAGATTTTTGGTCAAGTTGTTTTCATTAAAAAGTACTGATTTTAAAAACTAATCACTTAAACTGCCACACACAAAACATATGGTCCACAAAAACATTCTCCTTTCCTTCTGAAGGTTTTACGATGCATTGTTATCATTAACCAGTCTTTTACTATCAAACTTAAATGGCCAATTGAGACAAACAGTTCTGAGACCGTTCTTCCACCACTGATTAAGACTGGAGTGGCAGGTGTTGGGGATAATATTCATTTAGCCTTCTGAGCTTTCTGGGCAGACTTGGTGACCTTGCCAGCTCCAGCTGCCTTCTTGTTCACTGCCTTGATGACACCCACAGAGACTGTCTGTCTCATGTCACGCACAGCAAAACGGCCCAGGGAAGAATAATCAGAGACGCTCTCGACACATGTGGGCTCACCAGGAGCCATGTCAACAATGGCAGCGTCACCAGATTTCAAGAATTTAGGGCCATCTTCCAGCTTTTTCCCAGAACGACGATCAATCTTCTCCTTCAGCTCAGCAAACTTGCAAGCGATGTGAGCTGTGTGACAATCCAGCACAGGTGCATATCCAGCACTGATTTGGCCTGGATGGTTCAAAATAATCACCTGAGCTGTGAAGCCAGCAGCTTCCATGGGTGGATCATTTTTGCTGTCACCAGCCACATTGCCACGATGGACATCTTTGACAGTCACGTTCTTGACCTTGAAGCCCACATTGTCCCCTGGAAGGGCTTCACTCAATGCTTCATGGTGCATTTCTACAGACTTCACTTCAGTTGTTACATTGACTGGAGCAAAGGTGACCACCATGCCAGGGTTGAGAACACCAGTCTCCACACGACCCACAGGGACAGTACCAATACCACCAATTTTGTAGACATCCTGGAGAGGCAAACGCAAGGGTTTGTCAGTTGGGCGAGTTGGTGGCAGGATGCAATCCAGAGCTTCAAGCAGGGTGGTTCCACTGGCATTGCTGTCCTTACGGGTGACTTTCCATCCCTTGAACCATGGCATGTTAGCACTTGGCTCGAGCATGTTGTCACCATTCCAGCCAGAAATTGGCACAAATGCTACTGTGTCAGGGTTGTAGCCAATTTTCTTAATGTAGGTGCTGACTTCCTTAACAATTTCCTCGTATCTCTTCTGGCTATAGGGTGGCTCAGTGGAATCCATTTTGTTAACTCCAACAATTAGTTGTTTCACACCCAGAGTGTAAGCCAGAAGGGCATGCTCACGGGTCTGCCCGTTCTTGGAGATACCGGCTTCAAATTCACCAACACCAGCAGCAACAAGCAGGACAGCACAGTCAGCCTGGGATGTGCCTGTAATCATGTTTTTGATGAAGTCTCTGTGTCCTGGGGCATCAATGATGGTAACATAGTACTTGCTGGTCTCAAATTTCCACAGGGAGATATCAATGGTGATACCACGCTCACGTTCAGCTTTCAGTTTGTCCAAGACCCAGGCATATTTGAAGGAGCCCTTTCCCATCTCAGCAGCCTCCTTCTTGAACTTCTCAATTGTTCTCTTGTCGATCCCGCCACATTTGTAGATCAGATGGCCAGTCGTGGTAGACTTCCCTGAATCTACGTGCCCAATGACAACGATGTTGATGTGGGTCTTCTCCTTTCCCATTTTGGCTTAGGTTTAACGGTGGTTTTCACGACACCTGTGTCCTGGCGGCAAATCCATTGCGAAAAAAAGCATACCTATAGTATATTAAGAACTCTTAAAACTCCATAATAAGATATCTGAATTTAAAAAGAAAAAGCCAAAGGGCACCTCTGATTCCTGGTTCCATGTGTAAAACTCTTAAAAGTTGTCACTCCATCCTGATAACAAGTAAAAAGCTAAACAGACTGACAAAATTACAACCATATTCTTGGATAACTTATATTTGTATAGCTTAGTTTATAAATAAAATTTTTTTCAAAATGATTGTGTACCAAGTACACATATACATTATATGGAATCATGTATGCTGGATTGTTAATACAGATTATCTAAGGTCATATACTGGAGAAAGGAATGGCAATCCACTCCTGTATTCTTGCCTGGAGAATTCCATGGACAAAGGAGCCAGGTGGGCTACAGTGCATGGGCTCACAAAGAAATGGACACAACTGAGCAAGTAACTCTCACACACACACACACACACACACACACACACACACACGTGCACACGTCATACATGGCTTTCTTGAAGGCTCAGGTGGTAAAAAGTCTGCCTGCAATATGGGAGACCTGGGTTCTATCCCTGGTTTGGGAAGATCCCCTGGAGAAGGGATGGCACCCACTCCAGTATTCTATCCTGGAGAACTTCACGACAGAGGAGCCTGGAGGGCTACAGCCCATGGGGTTGCAAAGAATCAGACACAACTGAGTGACTAGCACTTTCACACTTTTCACACAAAGTCATATATGAGTTTTCCAAGTGGCTCAGCAGTAAAACAAACAAACAAAAAATAAAACCGCAAAACTACCTGCAATGCTGGAGATGCAGGAGATGCAGGTTTGATGCCTGGGTTGGGAAGATCCCCTGGAGGGGGAAATGACAGCCATTCCAGTATTCTTGCCAGGCGATCTCATGGGCAGAGGAACCTGGCAGGCTACAGTCCATGAGATTGTAAAGAGTCAGACATGACAGCTATTGAGCATGCACACACTCAAGGTCACATATGGGCTGATATTAGGAAGGAAACTGATCCAATTTTTTAAAGGAAAGGGAAAAATGACTACAGAAAAGCTCCACCAACAATCATAAAAACAGCTTAAAAATCTGGTGTGTATAAAAAATGTTTATTCATTTAAATAAATTATATATTTGTGTATATAGAAAGAAATTAAACACTATTTACATTCAGAAATTGAAACTTAATCATCTTTAAAAGAGTGACCCAAGTCTAGAGAACCTAGCAATGAATCTGAGCACATACAGAAATGTGGTCTACGTGAACAGAAGACATTTGGCTACAGGTAAAATACCTAACAGCTTAGACCTCAAGGACATGTTATTTTATGTTACAAGATGCAAGAAATCAGTTAAGAAAATCAGTGCTAGGCTCTGTCAACTTCTTGTACTTTTCTATGATTACCTCTTGTCATCACTGCAGTTTTGAACACAGTTATCAAGCACAGACATTAAGGTAATCCTCACAGGGAAGGTCAAGAACTAGCCAAGCAAGTATCCCAGAAAGACAAAAAAAAAAAAAAAAAAAAAAAGCAGGTGCTATTTTGACCCCAGAGGAAGTGTGGCCAACATGCTTGAGGAACATTAAAGAGGCTACAACAACCTACAAAAAATTCTTAAAGAGATGGGAATACCAGACCACCTTTCCTATCTCCTGAGAAACCTGTATGTAGGTCAAGAAGCAACAGTCAGAACCAGACATGGAACAACGGACTGGTTCCAAATTGGGAAAGGAGTATGTCACAGTTGTATATTGCCACCCTGTTTATTTAACTTACATATAGAGTACATCATATGACATGCCAGGCTGGATGAATCACAAGCTGGACTCAAGATTACCAGGAGAAACACCAACAACTTCAGATATACAGATGATACCACCCTAATGGCAGAAAGTGAAGAGAAACTAAAGAGCCTCTGATAAGGGTGAAAGAGGAGAGTGAAAAAGCTGGATTAAAACTCAACATTTAAAAACTAAGATCATATCGTGTTCATGGATTGGAAGAATCAATATTGTCAAAATGGCTATTCTACCCAAAGCAATCTATAGATTCAATGCAATCCCTATCAAGCTACCAGCGGTAATTTTCACAGAACTAGAACAAATAATTTCACAATTTGTATGGAAATACAAAAAAACTCGAATAGCCAAAGTAATCTTGAGAAAGAAGAATGGAACTGGAGGAATCAACCTGCCTGACTTCAGACTCTACTACAAAGCCACAGTCATCAAGACAGTATGGTACTGGCACAAAGACAGAAATATAGATCAATGGAACAGAATAGAAAGCCCAGAGGTAAATCCATGAACCTATGGACACCTTATCTTTGACAAAGGAGGCAAGAATATACAATGGAAAAAAGACAATCTCTTTAACAAGTGGTGCTGGGAAAACTGGTCAACCACTTGTAAAAGAATGAAACTAGAACACTTTCTAGCACCATACACAAAAATAAACTCAAAATGGATTAAAGATCTAAATGTAAGACCAGAAACTATAAAACTCCTAGAGGAGAACATAGGCAAAACACTCTCCGACATAAATCACAGCAAGATCTTCTATGACCCACCTCCCAGAATATTGGAAATAAAAGCAAAAATAAACAAATGGGACCTAATGAAAATTAAAAGCTTTTGCACAACAAAGGAAACTATAAGTAAGGTGAAAAGACAGCCCTCAGATTGGGAGAAAATAATAGCAAACGAGGAAACAGACAAAGGATTAATCTCAAAAATATACAACCAACTCCTGAAGCTCAATTCCAGAAAAATAAATGACCCAATCAAAACATGGGCCAAAGAACTAAACAGACATTTCTCCAAAGAAGACATACAGATGGCTAACAAACACATGAAAAGATGCTCAACATCACTCATTATTAGAGAAATGCAAATCCAAACCACAATGAGGTACCATTACACACCAGTCAGGATGGCTGCTATCCAAAAGTCTACAAACAATAAATGCTGGAGAGGGTGTGAAGAAAAGGGAACCCTCTTACACTGTTGGTGGGAATGCAAACTAGTACAGCCACTATAGAAAACAGTGTGGAGATTTCTTAAAAAACTGGAAATAGAACTGCCATATGACCCAGCAATTCCACTTCTGGGCATACACACTGAGAAATCCAGATCTGAAAGAGACACGTGCACCCCAATGTTCATTGCAGCACTGTTTGTAATAGCCAGGACATGGAAGCAGCCTAGATGCCCATCAGCAGACGAATGGTTAAGGAAGCTGTGGTACATATACACCATGGAATATTACTCAGCTGTTAAACAGAATTCATTTGAATCAGTTCTAATGAGATGGATGAAACTGGAGCCCATTATACAGAGTGAAGTAAGCCAGAAAGATAAAGAACATTACAGCATACTAACAGATATATATGGAATTTAGAAAGATGGTAATGATAACCCTATATGCAAAACAGAAAAAGAGACACAGATGTACAGAACAGACTTTTGGATTCTGTGGGAGAAGGCGAAGGTGGGTTGTTTAGAAAGAACAGCATGTATATTATCTATGGTGAAACAGATCACCAGCCCAGGTGGGATGCATGAGTCAAGTGCTCAGGCCTGGTGCACTGGGAAGGCCCAGAGGAATCGGGTGGAGAGGGAGGTGGGAGGGGGATCGGGATTGGGAATACGTGTAACTCTATGGCTGATTCATATCAATATATGACAAAACCCGCTGAAAAATAATAATAATAAAAAAATAAAAAATAAAAAAAATAAAAATAAAAAAATATAAAAACTAAGATCATGGCATCTGGTCCCATCACTTCAATAGGTGGGGAAAAGGTGGGGACGGTGGCAGATTTTAATTTCTTGGGCTCCAAAATCACTGCAGACAGTGACTGCAGCCACAAAATTAAAAGACACTTGCTCCTTGGAGGAAAAGCTATGACAAACATAGAAAACATATTAAAAAGCAGAGACTTAACTTTACCAACAAAGTTGTATATCATCAAAGCTATGGTTTTCCCAATAGTCATGTACAGATATGAGAGTTGGACTCATATCTGAGAGAGAAGACTCAGTGCTGAAGAATTGATGCTTTTGAACTGTGGTGCTGGAGAAGACTCTTGAGAGCCCCTTGGATAACAAGGAGATCAAACTAGTCAATCCTAATGGAAATCAACCCTGAATAGTCACTGGAAGGACTGATGCTGAAGCTGAAGCTCCAATTGACCACCTCATGCAAAGAGTCAACACTTTGGAAAAGATTCTGAACTGGGAAAGATTGTAGAACTGTAAAATGAGATGATAAGGCTGTGAAGCTAGATGATGTCATTCAGCCAGTGACAGCAAGGAGGAAAATTCAGACACTTGAGTCCTGGGCACTGTCACAATCAGAAGTCAGCAAGCGGAAGATCCATAAGGAAGCTGAGATGGAACAGCTGGTGAGTCAAGTTAAACAGGTCAATCAGCTATGAGAGAGTGGCTTCAAAGGACTCATACCCCACCAACAGGTACCTGGATTCTTAGAGGAATGCCCAAGTCAGAAAAGCATGCCATTCCAGGAACAAAAGTGACCAAAGGCTGGTAGGTCAGATCTGGATTTGGACCAAATTGAAGAGCTGCCCACTGACTAAAAATGGGATAATTTGATGTTATTAAGAATAGTAATTGCAATACATTCAAATACATCAAATATGTTCAATATGAATTCATAATAATACAAAAAAATCTTAACCACCGTTGGAGAAGGCTAACGAATCAATTCAATGCTTTTGAAATGCTACTGATAGAGAGAAGCAAGTGTGCTGCTTCTCCCACATGAACTGAAGCCGAGAGGAATCGGAGAGCAGAGGAGGACATTCATCTTTGTGGATGGAATTAGAGGGCAGAAACCTAAGTGACTGAACTGAGCTGAACTGAACCTAAGTGAAACAAGTCAGACAGGAAAAGAAAATACCGTATGACTCCACTTAACTTTGAACCTAAAAACAAATAAGCAAACAGAACATAAATAGACTCACAGATACAGAGAATAAATGAGTGGTTGGAGAAGGGAGCATGCTAAAGGGGATAAGTAGGTGAAGGGAATATACAAAAAATAAATCACTGGGATTCATACGCAGCATAAAGGATGTGGTCAAAAGTGTTGTAAAAGCTTTGTGTGGGGGCAGACATTTACTAGACTTGTTCAAGTGATCATTTCATAATATATGTAAATGTCAAATCACTATGCTGTACATCAGAAACTAACATAGGATTATACATCAACTATAACACACACACACACTCACATACATACTGCAATTAAAAATATATTCACATGGCCAGGCTCACCTGAGATAATGTATGTGAATAAAGCACCTCTAGCAATGACTGGTACCAAATATATGATTGATGGATACATTTTAATTGTGCCCTAATGGGTGATGATTCTGAAGAGAAACCAAATATTTAACCTTTCTTTCATACTTCACCCAAACCAAATATTCATGACGCTGTTTTAAATAACAACAAGAACGATAATTTAAATACATGGCCAAACTATTGCTCAAAGTGAATTTGATGCCAGTAGGAATAATTTTGGCTGAGTGCCTCTCACACAGGAGAGAGGTCAGGGGTCTGAGGCAAAATCTTGGTTCCATCTGGGGCAGCAGCTCTCTTGGGCTCCTGCTCCATCATCCCAAGGGCATGGGGGACATTGGCACTGGGATGTCCAGAACTCCAGTCACAGCACTCACCTTTCTGGTCTAGGATAGAAAAAATGATTTATCTTTATATTATATACATTTACAGAAAAAATCATGAAGTCATGTTTACTCATGGAATTCACCATCATCCAGCTAAAGAGAATGAAATTCGCCTAAATGCCACTATAACTTTTGCCCACTCAAAACTGTTGTCCTCCAAAGTTAAAGATTTTCACGATTTTACATATTGATGCTATTCGCCCTTGATAGAGTTCCTACACAATGAACAAATTGATTAAACATAGAATGCACCATTTCAAAGGATATCAAAGGGAATTAAGGAAAAGAAGAAGCAGGAGGAAAATGTCCTGAAAAAAAATCACTTCCTTTAAGTGCTATTCCAGTGGAAACTGCAGTGTTGCCAAATATCTAGTAAAAATATAAGAAAATGCCAATGCCTAAAAATATTTTGAAAACAGGAGAATTCATTGGCAGTAGGAAACACAAAAGAAAACAAAAGGGCAGAGATTTAACACCTTATGACAATATGGATAGATGGGGAAACAAAGAATCCCACTGCTCATTTTGTTTCATTGGTAAAATCATTTCAAGAAATAATTAGGCAGATAAGTGGGTAAATAGTATGTGATGCAGTTGCTCATGAAGAGTGCTGAGGGGCAGAATGACTTACAGCAAGGACAATTCACCCTCCTGTTCTCAAGCAAGTTATGAATGTAGACAGTCCAGACCCACAGAGACTTGGTGAAAACCTGCAACAGCAGAGAGGAATTGTCATGGATTATCAATCCTCTGTTCATGGGGTCTCAGAGGAAAAACACTGAAGTGGTTTGCCATTCCCTTCTCCAGGCTTCAACAATACGTGAACTATGAACTTCCAGATGTTCAAGCTGGATTTAGAAAAGGCAGTGGAACCAGAGATCAAATTGTCAACATCCATTGGATCATAGAAAAAGCAAGAGAGTTCCAGAAAAACATCTATTTCTTCTTTATTGCTATGCCAAAGCCTTTGACTGTGTGGATCACAACAAACTGTGGGAAATTCTTCAAGAAATGGGAATACCAGACCTCCTGACCTGCCTCCTGAGAAACCTGTATGCAGGTCAAGAAGAAACAGTTAGAACTGGACATGGAACAACAGACTGGTTCCAAATAAGGAAAGGAGTGCATCAAGACTGTACATTGTCACCCTGCTTATTTAACATATATGCAGAATACATCATGCAAAATGCCGGGCTGGATGAAGCACAAGCTGGAATAAAGATTGCTGGGAGAAATATCAATAACCTCAGATATGCAGATGACACCACCCTTATGGCGGAAAGCGGAGAAAAACTAAAGAGCCTCTTGATGAAAGTGAAAGAGGAGAGTGAAAAAGTTGACTTAAAACTCAGCATTCAGAAAACTAAGATCATGGCATCTAGTCCCATTACTTCATAGCAAATAGATGGGGAAACCACTGTTTTGTGGTTTCCCCAGTGACAGACTTTATTTTTGAGGACTCCAAAATCACTGCAGATGGTAACTGTAGCCATGAAATTAAAAGACGCTTGCTCCTTGGAAGAAAAGTTTTGACTAACCTAGACAGCTTATTGAAAAGCAGAGACATTACTTTGCCAACAAAGGTCCATCTAGTCAAGGTTATGGTTTTTCCAGTAGTCATGTATGGATGTGAGAGTTGGACTGTGAAGAAAGCTGAGTGCCAAAGAATTGATGCTTTTGAACTGTGGTTTTGGAGAAGACTCTTGAGAGTTCCTTGGACTGCAAGGAGATCCAATCAGTCAATCTTAAAGGAGATCAGTCCTGAATATTCATTGGAAGGACTGATGCTGAAGCTGAAATGCCAATACCTTGGCTGTCTGATGCAAAGAGCTGACTCATTGGAAAAGACCCTGATGCTGGGAAAGATTGAAGGCAGGAGGAGAAGGGGACAACAGAGGATGAGATGACTGGATGGCATCACTGACTCAATGGGCTTGAGTTTCAGTAGACTCCGGGAGTTGGTGATGGACAGGGGGGCCTGGCGTGCTGCAGTCCATGGGGTTGCAAAGAGTCAGACATGACTGAGGGACTGAACTGACTGAACTGATTAATCCTCCGTGCCTACAGTTACCCAACACTGTGGTCACTGGAGCAGCTTATAGATCACTTCTCTCCCATGGAACTGAGACTTCTTAAAATGGAAAGTTTTAGAGTTGAGTAGAGTGATTAAATGGCAAAAATGAAGAAAGATGGAAGGAAATGAACCTTAATAAAGTAAGACTAAGATGAAAATGAGTGAGCTTGAAAAAAAACATGCCTTTCTACTCAGGAATACACATCTAGATATCCACTTAAGAGGGGAAAATGTCCATTGCATAATATTCATTATTGAATAAGGAATATAAAAAAAGAAACAACTTAAAGTGTCTCTACTAAGAAGATTCCACAAGTAAATTGCTGTACTTTATCATGTTTAAAACAACTGAAATAACTGAACTAGAATATGGAAGAACTGGGAAAGATGCTGAAGATCCCTGCAGAGTGCATTTTGACATAGAGCTGGAGAACAAGATAAAACAGTGAAAGCGTATTGCTGACTTTGCCAGGTGAAAGCAAACTCCCTCACCACCCTCCTGTTTCAGTCGCCAGGGCCACCATAACTAATTAACACAAATTTGGTGACTTATAGCAAAAGGAGTTTACTCTCTCTTGGGTCGACATTCAAAATCACGTTGTCAGCAGAGACCGCTGCCCTTGAAAACTCTCAACAAACATTCTTCCTTGCTTCTTCCTGGGGGCTCCTGGCGTTTATGGCCTTCCTTCCCCTGTTGCTGCATCCCTGCAATCTCCTCCAGTCTTTACATTCCCTTTGTCCTTGTATCGGTGTGTCTCTGTATCATTCCTCTTCCTATAAAGACCCCAGGCATTGGTCTTAGGGCCTACCTCATCCAGCATGGCTTCATGCTAGCCGATTCATTTGGAAATAAGATCATACTCTGGTTTTTTCTGGGTAGACATTATTTTTTTTGGAGGGAGACACTTTTCCCCTTATTACAGTGATATCCTGTGTGTCTCAAGGGAATTTATATTCTGCAGTTGCTGAGTGTTTTTGACTGTTTGTGCTGAGGAGGTTCAATTAGTTAATATTTTAAATCTAACATATTACTCTAATTTTCCCCTTGTTTTATCAATTACTGGGTGATGAATGATAAAATATACACTATTATTTGGATGTATTTATTTCATTTTTAAATTAATTTCATTGGAGTGCAGTTGTTTTATGATGTTTCATTACTTTCTACTGAACGGCAAAGTGAACCCAGCTACACATACACACATACTCCCCCCTTTGGATTTCCTTCCCATTCAGGCCACCACAGTATACTGAGTCCAGTCCCCTGAGCTGTATAGTAGCTTCTCATTAACTGCCTATTTTATACACAGTATCAATAGTGTATGTGTGTCAATCCCAATTATTTGGATGTATGTATTAATTTAAATTCTGTCAGTCTTTACTTTTATAAGTCCTTTTTTAGTTGTATAAAAATTGAAAAATTTCCCACTATCAGTTGGGTAAAACAATTATGAAAGGCTCCTTTATAAAAAAAAAAAAAAACAACTTTTTTTCTGACATCTACTTTGTCAAAACAATCACTGAGCCTCACCAGCCTTGTTTTTTATAGAATGTTCCTAATGGGACTGTCTCCTGCTTTTTGCTTTCATACTTTCTGTATTTTTCTAATAATCACATATCACCTTCAGACAGTGAAGAATCTGCCTGCAATGCAGGAGGCTCAAGTTCGATCCCTGGGTCAGGAAGATCCCCGGGAGGAGGGAATGGCAACCCACCCTAGTATTCTTGCCTGGGCAATCCCATGAACAGAGAAGCCTGGTACAGTCCATGGGGTCACAAAGAGCCAGACATGACTGGACTACTAACATTCTCATTTTTACTCTGGATTTCTCACCAGGATTACAATAATTTAGCGTACGTGTTTAAGCTGATTCAGCATACATATTTAAGTCTTCATTGAGTGTCAGGCTGCACTGGAGACAGGACAATATTTCTGTGCATCTAACGATAACAGATGCATAGAAAGTGCTGTGGTGGGAACATGGGCACAGATCCCTCACTCATCGGTTTTCCTCAAAACAACCAGTGGGGGTGGGGCAGAGGAGGGGGACGGGCCATGAGCCAACAGGTCCCACCTGCTGCCCGGAGGACACCTCTCCAAGGAGGGCCCCTGGGTCCATCTAAGTTCTCTTCCTTCTCTCCTGTTGGCCCCCAGCACTTCCTGAGGGGTTTCCGGCTCCTTGCCTCCTCTGTCTTGAATTGAGGGGAATCAGAGCAAGATTGGCCACTGGAGGGCAGTTTCCTGGCACCCAGGGAGCTGGGAGTCCCAGGGCACTCAGAGCCCAAGTCTCACCTAATTGGCCATTTGAGGCCTCTATTCCCAGCTAACTCAGATAGGTATATCTGCTCCAGCAAAGAGACTCTGAAGTGCAGGTTGCAGGACATACTACCCAAACACAGAACCAGATCTAAAGGAGCAAGCGAACTGAATCCTCCCATCCCTTACTTGTTCTAAGACCCAGGAGCTTCCTACAGCAAGATCATGGACACTGGACAGACCCTCACTGGGCACACAGGAGTCCTCCGCTAACCCCTCCCCACTTCACTTCCCCACACAGGAGGCCAGAGCTGAACAGGGTGGAGGGTGCTCCACGTCGTTATCATCAGCACAGACCTGGGTCAGGAGTCCTGTCCACCCTGGGAGCACAGGGTCCTGGGTGAGCCATGACTCCCCTGACATCACAGGAGCACTGCGGTCATCACTCAGCAGTGGGGTCAGCATCACTGACAGGTGAGTCCTGGGAGCCTGGACCCTAATCAGCACTGCCCCCTCCATCCCTGCTGCGCTGCACAGGGTCATCGAGGGCAGCCGGTCTGAACTTTAAAGAGAATAGACGTAATCAGTGGATCTCTTATAAATGTGGGGTTTAATTCAGTGCCCAAGGCTCTGCTTTTCTGACAAGCTCCAGGCTCTGCTGGATGCTATAGGTCCCCAGACCACATGTGAGATCAGCTTTACAAAGAAGGATTCAGCCATAGTTAATACAAATTGAGACTTGCAGATAACAACTGAATTTTTTGCTTTACTAGGCAAGAATTTCTCAGGCTCAATTCATACAGGTTTACTAAAGCCACTAAAGTAGCCTCACTGGGTCATCTCAACAAGCCAAAGGAATGTGTGAATTTGTTTTTTATAGAGAAAACTGGTAGCTTGGCTTCCTAGAAGAGAAGCCAGTCACTCCTCTGGGGATCCTCAGGCACCCTAGGGGTCACTGTTATGATGACCCAAAGCCCCTGATGTGGACAAATTGTCCTGGAAAACAGTCACAAACATGAAGCTAGGAACCCCAAGGGCATAAGAGCAAGGCCAGCCAACCTGAGATTGGGGAAGATGGTCACCCTGGTCACATTTGACAGGATTATCTTTGTGAGGACCTGGGTGAGCAGAGGTGGACAGCTAGGTCACGGCTACCTCAGTTGTGAGCACAGGGGCACAGGACCTGGCTGGGTACCAGGGTGTGCAGCCGATGTGTGTAGTGCGGACACTCAACTCCACCCTGAACACCAGCTCCAGCCCTGAATTTGGGGGGAATCTGCCTGGACATCCAGGTCAGACTGTCCTGCTTTGCTGTCATGTGAGGGTTTGGGTCAAATAGCCCAGGAGAGGAAAGGAGGACAACCTTCATAGTCATCAACCACTCCTTTGTTGGAGAGTATAGAATTTTTCAGGGCACCTTCTAAGAAAACTTCAACGGAAGTTCCTGAGAAAGAACGTGGGGGTCACCACTTCTCCAGAGGATCCGCTGACCACCCAGCTTCTGCTTGCACATCCCCTCTCCTTCCAAAGTAAGCCAGCTTGTGATGCTATAGATCTGACTTCCAGACCACATGGGCTCCGCTCTGAAATAGACTTTCTTACTAATCCTCATCTACACTGTGGGAGGCGCTGCAGCTCCAGGCTCTCCATCCTTCACCACTCCTCCCTGTTCAGGCTAGATCTACCCTGATAATTCCTCTGGCCACCACACAGCGGGTCTCCATGTGCCATCAGAGTGTGGTGGTCAGCCCTGCCCAGGGCAGAGAAGGGAGGTCTGGCCTATGACAGGGACAGGAAGCAGCACTCAGCAGGAGGACTCAGACACTGAGCAGATGTGACCGTGTTGGAGGCTCCCAATGTGCCAAGCAGTCACCCCACGGGGTGTTGCAGAAGAGCCCGGGGCATGGAAGTAAGGACAGGAGAAGACATGCCCATCTACTGAATGTGTCACAGCCCCTGTCCTGCTGCTTCTCAGACTGTGGAGCTGGGTTATTTCCTTCCCAAATTTGTCCAACATTAGATTTGTCCAACACTAGAGGTCCCCTGAGATCCTCAAGGATGCACAGTGCTCTGGGGACAGAACGATAGTGTAGTCCAGGTTCCAGACACTGATGCTGAGATGGGGCTCAGGGTCTGCAAGACAAAATGACAAAAATTCGCCCGATCATTGCTAGTTCCTGCTCTCCTTCCAGCTTGGCCTTCCACGTGGGCAAGAAGCACTCAGTAAATATTTCCAAAATTTGTGAATGGGTTAACAAGGCAAGGAAGTGCACGATTAGATCGTTGTGGGAGGAGAGGTAATGGCACAACTCAGGAGCATCCCCTTGGGGGTGGAAAGCATGTATTGAGAGGAGGCACAGGGGCTGTAACTCTCCTCACACTGAAGGTCCTGAACTCTGCAAAGCTCCTGACAGGCCCCCACCCCACAATGACAGCAGCTCAGAGTCTCTGACAGAGGGAATGAATGTGCATACTTATGAACTAGTAAACTGGAGAAAATGTTCCTTTACAGGTCAGTCTGAGCTCATCTGGAAGCAGAACTGGGTAGCTGGTGGTCCCTTGGTCAGTGGGCAGTGAGGCACTGAAGGGATCCTGTTCCCCAAGAGAGTATGACCTTGTGGCCCTGACCTGCTCCCTCTCCCTGCCTCCCACCAGCTCTCTGCCCCGTGTCCGCCTGCTCAGGGCCATGTCACCCTATGGGAACGGAAACCTCTCGGTGATGCCTCTGCAGGAGTTCATGCTGGAGGGATTTGAGGGAGGTCCCCAGACCCAGGCCCTGCTCTTTGCTCTGTTCCTGGCCCTGTACGTGGTGGCTGTCCTGGGGAACCTCACCATGATCGTGGTCATCACCCTGGATGCCCGTCTGCACTCCCCAATGTACTTCTTCCTCAAGAACCTCTCCTTTCTGGACTTGTGCTATTCATCTGTCATCTATCCCAAGGCCCTGGTCAACTTTCTGTCCTCCTCCAAGGTCATCACCTTTGCAGGATGTGTCACCCAGTTCTTCTTCTTCTCTCTGCTGGTCACCACTGAGGGATTCCTCTTGGCCGTGATGGCCTATGACCGCTTTGTGGCCGTCTGCAGCCCCCTGTGCTACCCCATCTCCATGCGCCCCTCGGTCTGCACCTGCCTGGTGCTGGGCTCCTACTGCGGAGGCTGCCTCAACTCCATCCTGCAGACCAGCTTTACATTCAGCCTCCCGTTCTGCAGCTCCAACCACATCGACCACTTCTTCTGTGATGTGATCCCCCTGCTCAAGCTTGCCTGTGCTGACACGACCCTCAATGAGCTGGTCATGTTTGCCATCTCTGGCCTCATCATTGTGGGCACCATACTTGTGATCCTCATCTCCTATGGCTACATCACAGTGACCATCCTGAGGATGCACTCAGGAGGAGGGAGACACAAGCTCGTCTCCACCTGCGGTTCCCACATGACAGCCATGTCCCTCTTTTACGGGACCCTTTTTGTCATGTATGCCCAGCCGGGAGCTGTGCAGTCCATGGAGCAGGGCAAGGTGGTCTCCGTCTTCTACACCCTGGTCATCCCGATGCTCAACCCCCTCATCTACAGTCTGAGAAACAAGGATGTGAAGGAAGCCCTGTGGAGACTGGGGCAGAGACACACAGCCACGTGAAGCAGGGTGGACAGAGAGACCCAGTGTCCTGAGGGGAGAGCAAGAGGACTTGAGGGGAGGCACTAGGTTTGGTTTAAGGAATTCATTCTTTATTCATCTAATTCATTCTTTCATCCAGCATTTCATTCAACCCTTCCTGGAAGCAAATCATGGGTCACCCATTTCAACTGTGAGAGGTAAAATGGATAATTCATTTTCTTTCCCATCAGATAATTAATGGTTCATGATGATGAAGACCCTAATCTTGAAGCTAGGGTAATATAGTCGGTAGAGTCATGACTTTCTTGGTGGCTCAGATGGTAAAGAGTCTGCTTGTAATGCAGGAGACCTGGGTTTGACCCCTGGCTCAGGAAGGTCCCCTGGAGAAGGGAATGGCAGCCCACTCCAGTATTCTTGCCTGGAGAAGTCCATGGACAGAGGAGACAATTCATGGGATCACATAGAGTTGGGCAAGACTGTGACTGGCACACACAACAGTCATATAAGTGGGGTAGGTAGGAGTCATAGGCACAGGCTACGTTCTCTCCCTCAACTCTACACAGCAAGACACACTTTGAGGCCTTTACCTTTCCATTCACGGCTGATAGACGAATCTCTTGAGGCTGAATGGTTTACTGACGGGAGCAATTTTGTAGAAATGGGAACCCGAAAGGTAGGCTGTGCCACAGTTAGTCTAGATGACGTCATAGAAAAAGAAAGAGGAGGAGGAGGATGAAGAAGAGGTCAAGGGGAAGGGAGAGGGGGAGAAGGGGAGGAGGAGGATGAGAAGGAGAGTGGGGAGGAGGAAAGGGGGGAAGGACTGGAGAAGTTGGGGAGAAGGAGGACGGGGAGGAACTGAGGCAGAGACACAGAGAGGAAGCCCGCCCTCTTAGGTGGGACTTAGAGACATTGAGCCAATCACAGCGTGCATCTTTTTTGATACCAACTAAAATAAATGCCATTTAGAAGCACTTATTACATTTATGAGATAGATGTTCAAGCAATGGCTGATATTTGATGATATTAAAGAATTTTATTTCTTTATATATTGCGGATATTCTTTTCTATTAGAGATGCATGCTGAAATACTTATAGATGAAACCCTGCTTGTCTAATACTTACTTCAAAATAATACAGGCACTATGGGAGTAGGCCAAGGGCTGGACAAGACTGGCCAAGAGCTGATGGCTGTTAAAGCTGGCCATGAGTAATCGGGGCTGATTACACCATGTGCTCTTCTTCTTGTGTATTTAAAATTTCCCATCCTCCTCCCCCTCCTCATCCACATCACGATGCTTAGTCAGGATGTGTCTTGGAGTTCATCGTTCTGCAGCACCTCCCTCCCAAAAAACACATTGCCAGTGGGATTCCTTCTTTAATGCTCTAAGACTCTCTCCTATTTGGTTTTTGAAATTACTTTCTCTTCCACTGTTGACTTTTCTCTATCAAAATTAGTTAATTTTATCTTGGATTTTATATATCTGTCCTTTATACTTATTAACTCTCTTTAATGCCTTTTTTCTTTTTTTTCTCTATACTTATAACGAAGGCCTCAAGACTTTCTCTTATACCAGAAATTTCTTTTTTGGTTCTGAAAAGTCTTCTTGTTTTGCAAACAGTTTCAGTTCCCATGTTATGAAAGCTGATATTCTAATTTTGTCTTTTTTAGCCTGAGATGGTTAGCAAGATCATCTGTATGTACATGGTATATTTCTATTTGATATAGGTGAGTTGCAGATGTCTTTTAAAATTCCATTTCATGTTGGTTTCCAACAATAAAAATAATGGGAGAGCACATATGAAATCTGAACTTCCATTTCATTTGAAAGTCAGAAGATCTAGTAACACAAATCAGCAATAGTTGGCTGGAGAGGGAAGCAGTTACAGCCTTGATAAGACATTCACTCACCTTCATCTCCTTTTAGGTGTTCACTCTTCAAAGAAAGGCAAACCATAGAGAAAAAAAAAAGAGACAGAGCTTATGAAATAAATCATGGTGGGACACTAAGAAAAGCTATTATGATGAAAAACTTAATGATCAATTAAGAATGTAGTAAAATTTTCCTCATTATAAACTTATGACCCTACAATTCTACTTCTGGGCATATATCAGAGAAAAACATAATTTGAAAATATGCATGCCCCATAATGTTCATAGCAGCAACTATTCACAATAGGTAGGAAGGATCCACTGACAGATGAATGGATAAAGAAGATGTGGTACATATATACAATGGAATGTTGCTCAGATGGCGAAGAATTTGCCTGCAATGCGAGAGACCCAGTTTTGATCCCTGGATCTGAAAGATCCCCTGCAGAAGGGAATGGCAACCCACTCCAATATTCTTGCCTGTAGAGTTCCATGGACAGAGGAGCCTGGCAGGTCACAAAGAGCTGGACACAACTGAGGGACTAACACACCATAAAAAAGAATGAAATAATGCCATTGCAGCAACTTGGATGAACCTAGAGATGGTCATAGTGAGTGGAGTAAGGCGATAGAGAAAATCAAATATTTTATGATATCACTTATATGTGGGATCTAAAAAGTGGGTACTAATGGACTTATTTAAAAAACAGAAATAGACTCACAGACATAGAAAACAAACTTATGGTTACCAAAAGAGAGTGGGGAAGAAAGGTAAATAAGTTTGGGATTAAAATATATACACTACTATATAAAAAATAAGTAATCAACAAGGACCTACCATATGGCACAGAGAACTATACTTAATACCGTGTTCAGTTCACTTCAGTAGCTCAGGTGTATCCGACTCTGCGAACCCAAGGACTGCAACATGCTAGGCCTCCATGTCCATCACCAACTCCCAGTGTATACTCAAACTCATGTCCATTGAGTCGGTGATATCATCCAACCATCTCATCCTCTGTCGTCCCCTTCTCCTGCCTTCAATCTTTCCCAGCATCAGAGTCTTTTCCAGTGAGTCAGCTCTTCACATCAAGTGGCCAAAGTACTGGAGTTTCAGCTTCAGCATCAATCCTTTCAATGAACACCCAGGACTGATCTCCTTTAGGATGGACTGGTTGGATCTCCTTGCAGTCCAAGGTACTCTCAAGAGTGTTCTCCAACACTACAGTTCAAAAGCATCAATTCTTTGGCACTCAGCTTTCTTTATAGTCCAACTCTCACATCCATACATGACTACTGGAAAAACCATAGGTTTGACTAGATGGACCTTTGTCAGCAAAGTAATGTCTCTGCTTTTTAATACACTGTCTAGGTTGGTCATAGCTTTTCTTTCAAGGAGAAGATGTCTTTGAATTTCATGGCTGCAGTCACCATCTGCAGTGATTATGGAGCCCCCAAAAATAAAGTCTGTCACTGTTTCCATTGTTTTCCCATCTATTTGCCATGAAGTGATGGGACCAGATGCCATGATCTTAGTTTTCTGAATGTTGAGCTTTAAGTCATCTTTTCACTCTCCTCTTTCACGTTCATCAAGAGACTCTTTAGTTCCTCTTCACTTTCTACCATAAGCGTGGTGACATCTGCATATCTGAGATTATTGATATTTCTCCTGGCAATACCTTGTAATAACCTATAACAGAAGAAAATGTAAAAAAAAATATGTGTGTGTGTGTGTGTGTGTGTGTGTATATATATATATATATATATATATATATATCTCAATTGCTTTACTGTAACTGAACCTAACACAGCATTATAAATCAATTATATTTCAATAATTTTTTTTAAATGCAGGATTTTCTTATTAATATGAATTAACTAATAATGCTACTTAAGATACAATATTGTATTTTTAAAATTTTCCCTTTCAGGTGTATTAATAAGAAACAGATGACCAACACTTATGATGGTGTTTATTTAGCTTCACTTAAAATCTTAAAATGTGAATCAAAATAATAATGATTTTTTACCTATCAAATTAAAAAAATCATAAGTTTTGTAACATTAGTTGTCAGTGAGAATGTGGAGAACAGAGATAGTTTTATATATTTTGAAGAAATAACAGTAAAATCACAATGATTTCAGTAGCTATGGAAAGGTCAAAGTAGTAAATTTTTCTGCTTGAGAAAAAATTAGGATCAGCTTCATAGAACACACCAATATAGATTCTGGATGTATTAACAATGTGATTGTTAATGTGATTGAATGTGATTGAAAAAAGTAAAAACTCCAAGTTTATGAGAAGAACATGAAGAGGGAGTCTTCATTGAGGGTGTACTTGTGAGTTTGCTGTGTAGTCAAGAGGGTAGTTGACCCTTCAGTTCAGTTCAGTTCAGTTGCTCAGCCGTGTTGCTCAGCAGTTCAGTTTGCCACCCCATGAATCGCAGGAAACTCCAATTTCCTCAGGAAGAGGCTGAGGGGAGATGGGAGTATCCCTGGAGAAAGTCATATGAGAGCCAAGGAGACCACTCAAAAGCCAGCAGCACACTGAACAAATGTAAGATATACAGAGTCTGTAAGATGGTTGGCTGGCATCACCGAGTCAATGGACATGAGTTTGAGTAAACTCCGGGAGTTGGTGATGAACAGGGAAGCCTGGCGTGCTGCAGTCTATGGGGCCACAAAGAGTCGGACACGGCTGAGTGACTGAACTGAACTGAACTGAATATGTAAAGAGCTCAGAATCCATGAAAAAAATGAAAAATTTTTGTAAAACAGGAAGTAGAGACTGAGAGAGCAAAGACTGACTGTTGTATGGGAAGTCTTCCTCCCAGCAGGGAAGGGGACCAGAGTTTGGTCTAGGATGAGGTTAGGAAGGATTTTTAAGGCCAAAGATGAAAATAAGTGGGAAGAGCTCTGCCTCACATTGGAACAGCAAGTATGTAAGTCAGTGAGCCCAGTGATTCGGGCTATCAGGCCAGTGTTCCTGGGGCTGTGGTCTGCAGAGAAGGGGGTAAGTCCAGGCTCAGCCTCCCCCGCTTGTTTAACTTGGACCTCAGCTCCCAGGCAGGACTGGTTACTGGAACGTGCTTTCAAAGGAGCAAATAGCAGAATTATAAATACGAACGGCCAACAGCGGTATGGAAAGGTGTTTGTCCACACTAACAGTTGTGCTCGTTAAAATAGATACTAGTTTTAGCGGATCAGTCAGGGTTCCCCAGAGGCCCAGAGCCTATAGGACATGTACAGGCATGTATAGGGCTTCCCTGGTGGCTCAGGGCTAAAGAACCCACCGGCCAACACAGGAGACATGGGTTCAGTCCCTGGGTCGGGATGATGCCCTGGAGAAAGAAAGCAACCCACTGCAGTAGTCTTGCCTGGGAAATCCCCTGGACAGAAGAGCCTGGCAGGCTACAGTCCATGGGGTCGCAAAGAGTCAGATACGACCAACAAATAAACAACAACGCAGATATATATAGAAAGAGAGTCACTATAAGGAATCACCGTCATACTATTATGAATGCCAATAGGCCCCCAGATCTGTGGCTGGCAGGCTCAAGATTCAGGAAAAGCTGCTGTTTTCAGTTTCGAGTACCAGAACAGGAAAACCCTAATGTCCCAGCTTAAAAGGCAGTCAGGCAGACAGAATTCCTTCTTATTTAGAGGTGGGTCAAGGTCTTCTGCTGTTCAAGCTTTCAACTGATTGACAAGGCCCCCCTACATTAGGGAGTGCAATCTGCTTTGCCCTGTGTGCCAATTTAAAACCCATCCAAAAACACCCTCACCCAAATACCTAGAATCACGTTTGGCCAAATATCTGGACATCCCCTGGCCCAGTCAAATTGGTGCAACTAGTCATCACACCATGTGAGATGCACAAATATTAAGAAGGTGAAAGATGTTAAGTACTAGTGAGGGAGACTCATGTGCATTTTTCATGTGCTGATGCCAGAGGTGGAAATTGTACCAGGTCTTGGAGTGCAATAGGGAATTGGCATAAAGGTCAGCTGCCAGTCCCCAGCAATGTGACCAGGAGAGCAGAGTGAGCATTCTTCACCATATTGTTTATAATAGAAAAAAATAGTCTCATGGTCCACTAATATGATGGATAAATAAATTTAGTTAATATACCCATTAAATGCAAAAAACTGACTTAGATATTCACGGAGTTAGTGAAAAGATCATCTTGTAGAATTAATGAATGTCATGATCCATATTTTAGAAAAGTTTCAACCAATAAAATAAAGCCCACCAGCATGCACAAATGTCTGTAGGGACTCCACCTGGTTCTAAATAGGACTGAGGTTTTATTTGAGTTAAAGTTTCTCTTTTTCCTTTGCCACATCTTCATTGCTTGGATTTCTGCAAGCAGATGTTCATTTTGAATTTTTTAAATAGATAATTTTAAATATGTATGTTAGAAATTTAAAAATGTAAAAAAGGATATTCTTAAATTAACTGACACATATGATAAGGACAGAGTGATTTGCACAAGATCATGGGGCTTGAGGGAGGAGAACCATGATAGAAGGGAGGGACACAGTTCCTCAAGGCAGGACTCTCTCACACCAGGTCACTTTTTCTCAACCAACATAGTGGGAATGTAGCAGGAGGGCTTGGTTAGGAGGAGGGGCTCTGGGCCCAGGGATTCACACCTCTTGCCCCTGAGGGATGGCCATGGGGTCTGCTGTCATACTCAGTGCTTACCTCCTGTTCATTGCTCTAGGGTTCAGAGGAATTTCTGGGTTTGGTTCCCAGCCCTGCAGTTGAGAAGGGTGAGAAAAAGGATGGCCGTAGGGAACACAGTAGAAGTGGAAGTCCCAGGGCACTTTAGAGGCTAGAACACAAACAACTTCACCTAATTGGCCATTCGAGGCCCCAAGGCCTGCTGTGCCGGTGGAGAGATCTTCCCAGCAGAGTGTCCCCAAGGTGCAGGCACCTTAACATCCTTCCCAGCTGATGGAGAGTGTGGAAAGGCAGGTGAACTGAGTCCGTGCCCTGCTTTGCTTCCATCAGGACCCAGGAGTTCCTGCAGCCAGAGCCTGCTGCCCTCCTCTGCCCCCTCCCCACTCTCACTTCCCTGCACAGGAGGGCAGAGGTGGATGAGGGAGGGGGCCCTCAACACCACATCATTATCATCAGCACAGTCCTGGGTCAGGAGTACTGTCCACCCCGGGAGCACAGGGTCCTGGGTGAGCCGTGCCCCTCCTGACATCACAGCAGGGCGTGGCCAGCATCACTGACAGGTGAGTCCTGGGAGCCTGGATCATGGACAACAGGTCCCCTCCTCCCCACTGCCCTGGGTGGGTCAGTTAGGGCAGCAGGTCTGAGCTTAATGAGAGGAGAAATAATCAGGGGTTCTGTAGTAAATGTAGATTTTACTTTGGTGCACAAGCTTCTGTGTTTCTGATGAGCTCTTGGCTTCTTAAGCTGACACTGCAGGAGCTTAGACCACATGAGTAATGAGAGTTCAGAAGGAAAGGCCTCAGGACACAGCCACTACAAATAGACACTCCTAGACGACATGGATTCTTCTGCTTTGCCTGGGAAAGTACTTCTCAGGCTCAACTCAAAGGCAGGTTTACTGAACCCACCACCACAGCCCCACTTGGGTCATCTCAAAGGCCAAAGGAATGTGAGTTTGTTTTTTCAAAAACAAACCCGGGAGCTTGGCTTCCCAGATGAAAATGCCAATTATTTCTCATGTACTCCCCCAGGCATCCTAGAGTCACTGTTGTGATGACCCAAGGGCGCGTGAGGTGAACACATGGTTCTGGGAAACGGTCTCAAATATGAACCCAGAAACCCCAGTGGACACAGAAGCAAAGTCACCCAATAGGGTGGTGGGTGGGAGATGGTCCCTCTGGTCACGTTTGATGTCATTATGTGGGTGAGCACGTGGGTGGGCAGAGTGGAGGGCAAGGATATGCCCCCCCAGGTGTGAGTGTGTGGGCCCAGGACCTGGTCAGGTGCGTGGCTAAGGTGTGTGGGGCAGACCCTCAACTCCACCCTGAGCACCAGGTCCAAGCCTGAATTTGAGGGGGTCTACCAGCATCCCCTCTGCTGCCATGTGAGGGTGGGGTCAAGTAGCCCAGGAGAGGAACGCTGGACCACCCATTCTTTCACCACACCCTCTATTGTTAGAATGCCATGGCTCTCACAGACCACCTTCAGGATGAGAGGGAATGTGAGGATCATCCCTTCTTCCCCTCTCACTGACCATCCAGCATCTGCCTGCACACCCCCACTGGCATGGAGCTCTCCCTGCAAAGAAAGCCAGATCCACAATGCTACAGCTCTGATCCCTAGAAAATGTGGAATCTCTGAATTCAGCCTCCATCCTCTCACTGATCCTCTTCCCCTCCCTGGGAGGCACAGTTGCCCTGTGTCCACCTTCCTTCCCCACTCCTACCACTTTAGACTCAATCTCCTCTGACCATTCCTCTGGCCATCACACAGCGGGTCCCCATGTCCCATGGGATGGTGGTGGTCAGCCCTGCTCAGGACAGATAACGGAGGTCTGGGCTGTGACAGGGACAGGAAGCAGCACCCAGCAGGAGGACCCAGACGCTGAGAAGATGTGACCATATTGGAGGCTCCCATGGCTCCAAGCAATCACTAAACAGGGTGTGTAGAAGAGCCAGAGGCAAGGAAGTAAGGACAGGGAGGAAATGCTCAAGTCCTGAATGTGTCACAGCCCCTGTCCCACTGCTTCTCAGACCATAGTTGGGCTGTCCCCTTTCTATGAATTGTCCAACATCTGGACATTGGCAAGAAGCACCCTGAGGTCCTCAACGATGCAGAGAACTGGTCTAGGCTCAAAAAAAAGATGCTGAGTTGGAGCTGAGTATCCATCCACAGGGGAGAGAGACAGAAAGCACATGAATTAGCCTGGTGAGGACTGGTCCCTGCTCTGCTGCCAGCTTAAGTAGCAGTGGAACAGTTACTAGGTCAGTCCTGGAACAGAAAGTGCTTAATAATACTTCTGAAATTAATGAATCAGTCAAATAAGGTGCAGAAAACACAAAATTACATACTTGAGCAAGATGTGTAAATACAACAGCTTAGGAGCATCCTTGAGGTGAAGCAATATTTCCTTGAAAGGAATGAAACAGGGCTGCATAGTTTTACACCAAAGGCTCTCAGCTCAGAAAGACACCTGTGATGCCACCTCAGATCCTCAGCAACACTCAGTTTCCCATGGAGGGAGGGCTCCAAGCAAGTATATGAAGATGTGAACCAGAGGAATGTTTGCCATTTCAGGCTAATCTGAGCTCATCTGAAAGCAGAGCTGGGCAGCTGGTGGTCCCTTGGTCAGTGGGTAGTGAGGCACTGAAGGGATCCTGTTCTCCAAGACAGTATGACCTTGTGGCCCTGACCTGCTCCCTCTCCCTGCCTCCCACCAGCTCTACCCCATGTCCCCCAGCACAGGGCCATGCAACCCCACAGAAATGGAAACCTCTCAGAGATGCCTCTGCAAGAGTTCGTGCTGGATAGATTTGAGGGAGGTCCGCAGACCCAGGCCCTGCTCTTTGCTCTGTTCCTGGCACTGTATGTGGTGGCTGTCCTGGGGAACCTCACCATGATCATGGTCATCACCCTGGATGCCCGTCTGCATTCCTCAATGTACTTCTTCCTCAAAAACCTCTCCTTTGTGGACTTGTGCTACTCATCTGTCATCTACCCCAAAGCCCTGGCCAACTTCCTGTCCTCCTCCAAGGTCACCTTTGGGGGCTGTGCCACACAGCTGTTCTTCTTCTCCCTGCTGGCTACTGCTGAGGCTTTCCTCTTGGCTGTGATGGCCTATGACCGCTTCATGGCCATCTGCAGCCCCCTGCGCTACCCCATCTCCATGCGCCCCTCGGTCTGCGCCCGCCTGGTGCTGGGCTGCTACTGTGGGGGCTGCCTCAACTCCGTCCTGCAGACCAGCTTCACATTCAGCCTCCCGTTCTGCAGCTCCAACCACATCGACCACTTCTTCTGTGATATTCCCCCTCTGCTCAAGCTTGCCTGTGCTGACACGACCCTCAATGAGCTGGTCTTGTTTGCCATCTCTGACCTCATCATCGTGGGCACCATACTCGTGGTCCTCATCTCCTATGGCTACATCACAGTGACCATCCTGAGGATGCGCTCAGGAGGAGGGAGACACAAGCTCTTCTCCACCTGTGGCTCCCACATGACAGCTGTGTCCCTCTTTTATGGAACTGTCTTTGTCATGTATGCCCAGCCGGGAGCTGTGGAGTCCATGGAGCAGGGCAAGGTGGTCTCTGTCTTCTACACCCTGGTCATCCCGATGCTCAACCCCCTCATCTACAGTCTGAGAAACAAGGACGTGAAGGATGCCCTGCAGAGACTGGGCCAGAAACACACAGCCACGTGAAGGAATGTGTACAGACAGACAGTGTCCTGAGAACATAGCAAGAGGGTTTTAGGGGAGGCACTGGGTTTTGTCTGAGGAATATATTCTTCATTCATGCAGTTCATTTTTTCACCCATTTCACTCAATCCTTTGTGGATGCTCATGTTGAACCACACAAGCAAGTCTGAGATGCAGAGATGGAGAATGCCACTGGAAAAATAATGGCCCATGATGGGGCAAGATTCTAATCTCAAAGTCTGGATAATACAGCAGGCAGAGTAATGAGCAGAGTATTGAAACAACGCGTGTATTCCAGGTTCAATGTCCTCCAGGGAAGGTATGAAACTAACAGTCTGAGGCCTCTCTCTTCATTTCATCTATGAATCTAATGTAAATGTGTGCTTAGCAATCTCCTCTGGAGCACCTAGAAGTGGCAGTGGCAGGGGGTGGAGAAACAGGACACTCATCCTGGCCCCTTCCTTGGTGATAGCCTGGGTCCCCACAGGGAATTAGGGGAGTTAGGAAGACCACGCTTCCCCTCAATCCTGCAGCGGGGCTGTTCCTCCCCCTGGCCTCCTGTTCACTGATGCCGCCACCCAGCAAGGCAGCAGGGAGCACCTGCTCCTGCTTCAGAGGCTCCCAGTGCTCCCTGTCCTGGGTTCTCCCCTCAGACAGAAGCTGGGAGCCCCAGGGAGTCAGCGTGGATGCCTGACACCCAAAGTTCACCATCCAACCTGACAGGTGACAGTGTCCTGACTACTTGTTGCCCTAAGAAACGGGACCTTGTCAGCACAGACATCCCTGAATAAGGACGGAGGGCCTGGTGGCTGAAGCAGAGAGCAGGGGTGGGGAGGGAGGGGGCACTTTCTTGACAGAAGCACAGCTCCCTGGCCCTCTGTCCCACATTCCCTGGGACCCTTAATTTTGACCAGCCCATTCAGTGCTCCATTCTTGTGCTCCATGGACCCAACACACAGCCTGGACTCAGAGCCCAATGGCCACCTTAACACGCCTCCTTTTATTTATTATTTATTTATTATTTTTTTAAACATGTCTCCTTTTAGTGGAATCATCCACTCTCACAGTCACTCCCGAGGCCCCCTGGACACGGGATGGTCTGTCCTCTGCAGGGTCAGGAGGAACGTGGCCTGTCTGTTGGATCACATCGCTCCATCTCCCTACTCTCCCTTCCCAGGAGAACTGCCTGAGGGGCTGACAGCTAAGTTATCGGACTGCGGCTCACGGTTACTCAATCTGACATATACGACACCGTCTCTGTCGAACTCTTTTGCCTACTGATCTCCAAAATTAATTCTATGTCCGTCCTACTTGACTATATTTATCTTTGAATGCAATTTTTAAAACGAAATCCCCAAATTTTCTGCTCCACAAATGACATGGTTTCTTAACTTCTCAAGTGATAGGGTCGTTCCGCCCCCAGCCTATTTTCCCGCCCTCTTCCTTCTCCTCCTCTTCCGTCTTTTCTCTTCCTGCTTCTTTCACTCCCTGTCTCTCACTTGTTCTCCATTCCATGGGTTTCCCAAAGCATTGCACTCCTAATCTTAAACAAGATTTGGAATGGAAAAAAGAAAGTGCAATCTTCTTTTTTTCTTACACAGGAGTGCAATTATCACCGATATGTAAAATTTAAATGTACAAACAGTAAAGTATCCATTGTTTTTAGGCTTCCCTGGTGGCTCAGTGGTAAAGAATCTGCCCACTGATGCAGGAGATGCGGGTTCAATACCTGGTCTGGGAAGGTCCCCTGGGGAAGGAAATGGCCATCCACTCCATTACTTTTGCCTGGAAAACCCCATGGACTGAGGAGCCTGCCAGGAAACCGGCCATGGGGTTGCAAAGAGTTGGACATGACTTAGCAATAGGACAACAACTTACTCTTCTTAGAAAGCATTAAAAAAAAAAAAAAAAAAAAAAAGAAAGAAAGAAAAGCATTAACTAGGACTTTGGAATAAATCAGGAAACCTGGTCAGATATTAATGGAATAGAAATTCTCCAATAATCTGAAGGAAAAGTTTTTTTTTAAATCCTATAGATTGTCTTTTTGTTTACATTACCTACATTTCAGATATCAGTGAAAATCACTGCACAATGTTAGAAGTGGTTTATTTTGTTTGTTCATCCCATACAATGCTTTGCAAGCTGCTGTCATAAGTAAGCTCTCAGTACATATCTCTTGGTGATTATCAGTTCAGTTCAGTCACTCAGATGTGTCTAGCTCTTTGTGACACCAAGGACTGCAGCACGCCAGGCCTCCCCCTTTCCAATACCAACTCCCGGGGTTAACTCAAACTCATATCCATTGAGTCGGTGATGACATCCACCCATCTCATCCTCTGTCGTCCCCTTCTCCTCCTGCCTTCAATCTTTCCCAGCATCAGGGTCTTTTCAAATGAGTCAGTTATTCCCATCAGGTGGCCAAAGTATTGGAGTTTCAGCTTCAGCATCAGTCCTTCCAATGAACACCCAGGACTGATCTCCATTAGGATGGACTGGTTGGATCTCCTTGCAGCTCAAGGAACTCTCCAACACCACAGTTCAAAAGCATCAATTCTTCAGTGCTCAGCTTTCTTTATAGTCCAACTGTCACATCCATACATGACTACTGGAAAAATCATAGCTTTGACTAGACAGAGCTTTGTTGGCAAAGTAATGTCTCTGCTTTTTAGTATGTTGTCTAGGTTGCTCACAGTTTTTCTTCCAAGGAGCAAAAGCCTTTGAATTTCATGGCTGCAGTCACCATCTGCAGTGATTTTGGAGCCCCCAAAAATAAAGTCTGTCACTGTTTCCATTGTTTCCCCATTTGTTTGCCATGAAGTGATGGAACCAGATGCCATGATCTGGTATTGCCTTTCTTTGGGATTGGAATGAAAACTGATTTTTGCCAGTCCTGTGGCCGCTGCTGAGTTTTCAAAATTTGCTGGCATATTGAGTGTAGCACTTTCACAGCATCATTTGAAATAGCTCAACTGGAATTCCATCACCTCCACTAGCTTTGTTCATAGTGATGCTTCCTAAAGCCCACTTGACTTCACATTCCAGGATGACTGGCTCTAGGTGAGTGATCACACCATCATGATTATCTGTGTCATGAAGATCTTTTTTTGTATAGTTCTTCTGTGTCTTCTTTCCACCTCTTATTAATATCTTCTGCTTCTGTTAGGTCCATACCATTTCTGTCCTTTATTGTGCCCATTTTGGTCATTCAGGTAAGACCTAAATCAAGTCCCTTATGTGGAAGTGAGAAATAGATTCAAGGGATTAGATCTGATAGACAGAGTGCCTGAAGAACTATGGACAGAGGACAACTATGACATTGTACAGGAGGCAGGGATCAAGACCATCCCCAAGAAAAAGAAATGCAAAAAGTCAAAATGAGTGTCTGACGAGGCCTTACAAATAGTTTTGACAATAACAGAAGTGAAAGGAAAATGAGAAAAGGAAATATATACTCTTTTGAATGCAGAGTACCAAAGAATAGCAAGGAGAGATAAGAACACCTTTCTCAGCATTCTCTTGGCAAAACTATTAGCCTTGGCCTGCTTCATTCTGTACTCCATGGCCAAATTTGCCTGTTACTCCAGGTGTTTCTTGACTTCCTACTTTTGCATTCCAGTTCCCTAGAAGGAAAAGGACAACTTTTTTGCATGTTAGTTCTAGAAGGTCTTGTAGGTCTTCACGGAACCATTCAACTTCAGCTTCTTCAGCATTACTGGTTGGGGCATAGACTTGGATTACTGTGTTATTGAATTGTTTGCCTTGGAAATGAACAGAGATCATTCTGTAATTTTTGAGATTGCATCCAAGTACTGCATTTCAGACTATTTTGTTGACTATGATGGCTACTCCATTTCTTCTAAGTGATTCTTGCCCACAATAGGAGATATAATGGTTATCTGAGTTAAATTCGCCCATTCCAGTCCATTTTAGTTCACTGATTCCTAAAATGTTGACGTTCACTCTTGCCATCTCCTGTTTGACCACTTCCAATTTGCCTTGATTGATGGACCTAACATTCCAGGTTCCTATGCAATATTGCTCTTTACATCATCAGACTTTACTTCCATCACCAGTCACATCCGCAACTGGGTGTTATTTTTGCTTTGGCTCTATCTCTTCATTCTTTCTGGAGTTATTTCTCCACTCTTCTCCAGTAGCATTTTGGGCACCTACCGACCTGGGGAGTTCATCTTTCAGTGTCTTATCTTTTACCTTTTCATTCTGTTCATGGGGTTCCCAAGGCAAGAATACTGAAATGGTTTTCCATAGATAGCATAGATTTGATATACCCATCAATATGACCAAGGATGGGACAAACAGAGACTCCTACACTGCTGAATGTGTTACATTGCTACAAAAGTTTTCTAAGAAAACTGGCCAGATAAGTAGAGAAGGGAAGAATTCTATATGCTGCAGCTGCTGACCAAGAACCCTGAAAGGCCAGAATGATTGACAGCAAGAACAATTCAGCCCCCTGTCCTCGTGGAAGTTATGAATGTAGACAGTCCAGACGCACAGAGACCAGGTGAAGAGACTAGAACAGAAGAGACGGATCGGCATGGGTAACCTTTCTGCAGATGCTTAGTCAGCACTGTGTCACAAGGACACCTTATAGACTGCTTCAGTTCCACAGAGTTTCCTTAAAAGGGAAGGCTTCTAGCCTGAGTACTGAGTAACTGGTTGACAAAAATGAAGAAAGATGTAAGGAAAGGAACCTTCATAATGTAAGACTAATATGAAACTTAATGAGGTTGAGAAAAATGTGTCTTTCTATTCAGGAATCCATTTCTATTGTAGATATACACTTAGAGGGGGGAAATGTCCATTACATAATATACATTATTGAAAAATTCAAAAAAGGAAGTAGTATAAACATTTCTCTAAAGAAGATTTCACAAGTAATTAGAGCATGTTATCATGTGTAAACAATAGAAATAAGTGAACTAGAATAAGGAAGAATTAAGAAAGGTGATCAAGATCTCTGAAGAGTGCATTTTGCCTTGAACTGGAGAGATGACCCACCCCTGAGATAGGAGAGTAAAGGTGTATTGCTGACCATGCCAGGTAAAAGCAAACTCCCTCCCTGCCCTCCTGTGTCAGTCACCAGGGCCATTGTAACTAATTAACCCAAAACTGGTGACTTATAGCAACAGGAATTTACTCTCTTGAGGTCCAGAGAAAGATGTCCAAAATCAATTTGTCAGCAGGGGCTGCTGCCCTTGAAAGCTCTGGACAAGCATTCTTCCTTGCCTCTTCCTGGAGGCTCCTGGCACCCTTGGCATTCATTCCCCTGTTCCTGCATCATTCCAACCTCTGCCCAGTCTTTACATGCCCTTCGTCCATATGTCTTGTGTCTCTGTATCAGTCCCTCTTCTTATAAGGACACCAGTCATTGGATTTAGGGTCCACCTAATCCAGCATGAACTCATCCTAACTCATTCATTTGGAAAGACCCTATATTAAAATAAGACCACCTTTTGAATGTCTGAATAGACATTTTAAGAGGGAGACACTATTCACCTTACTACAGTGATGTTCAGTGTGCTTCAAGTGAATTTATATTCTGCAATTGCTGAGTATAGTGTTCATCTATGCCAAGTGGGTCCATTAAGTTAATATTTTGAATCAGCCTAACAAATGGCTACAATTTTCTCGTTTCATTATTATTGAGAGGCATGTTAAGACATCAACTGCAATTTGAATGTATGCATTTCACTTTAATTCTGTCAGTTTTTACATTTTAAATCTCTATTCAGTTCAGTGCAGTTTAGTTCAGTCACTCAGTCGTGTCCGACTCTTTGTGACCCCATGAATCGGAGCACACCAGGCCTCCCTGTCCATCACCAACTCCCAGAGTTTACCCAAACTCATGTCCATCGAGTCAGTGATGCCATCCAGCCATCTCATCCTCTGTCATCCCCTTCTCCTCCTGCCCCCAATCCCTCCCAGCATCAGAGTCTTTTCCAATGAGTCAACTCTTCTCATGAGGTGGCCAAAGTATTGGAGTTTCAGCTTCACCATCAGTCCTTCCAATGAACACCCAGTACTGATCTCCTTTAGGATAAACTTGTTGGATCTCCTTGCAGTCTAAGGGACTCTCAAGAGTCTTCTCCAACACCACAGTTCAAAAGCATCAATTCTTCCGAGCTCAGCTTCTTCACAGTCCAACTCTTACATCCATATATGACCACTGGAACGAACCCTAAATCTCTATTAGTTGTACACAAATTTAAATTTTCACATTATACAGTTGAAAGCTCACATTATCCAGAATAAAACTTTCTCATTATAAAATATCACCACATGAACATTTAGCCCTGAAATCTACTTTTTCAAATAATTATTGAGCCACCCAGTCTTATGTTTTTTTTAAAAGAATGTTTACAATACAACTTTATCCAGCATATTTTGTATATTTTAATATTAAACATTTATCACATTTGTATATTGGTTTTCCTTTTCCAGCCAGGATTAACATTTTTTTAGAGGATATATTTAGTGCTTCCCAGGTGGTGCTAGTGGTAAAAAAAAAAAAAAAAAAAAAAAAAAAACTCTCTTGCCAAAGTAGGAGACATAAAAAACGTGGGTTTGATCCCTGAGTTGGGAAGATCCCCCAGAGAAGGAAATGGCAACCCACTCCAGTATTCTTGCCTGGAGAATCCCATGGACAGAGGAGCCTAGAGGGCTACAGTCCATGGGGTTGCAAAGAGTTGGACACATCTGAAGCCACTGAGCACATTGAGTGTAGGGCTGCCTTGAAGAGAGTCCAAATAGCCCAAAACAGGACAATTTTAGCATAAAAAAGGGTCATAATGGTAATAGGTGTCATAGAAAGGGCTGTGCTGTTGCCCTGGGCACAGACTCCCCACCTGTCACTTTTCCTCGCAGCAGCAGATGAGGGTGGAGCAGAGGAGAGAGAGGGATGTGGGCCAGGAGGTCCCACCTGCCGCCCAGGGAGATCTTTCCAAGGACAGTCATAGAATCTGTATAAGTCATCTGCATTTCTCTACTGTGTGCCCCACCCACATGCACGGATCCCTAATGGACTTCAGGCTGTGCGCCTCCCCTGTACTGGACTGAGACACATCAAAGGACGATTGGCCACAGGACTGCAGCTCCTAGGACCCAGGGGGTTATGGATCCTAGGGCACTCAGAAGCCCAGGTCTCGCCTAATTGGCCATTCGGGGCCTCAAGTCCCAGACCTGCAAACAGAGAGCATCTTCCCAGCAGAGTGACCCTCGGGTGCAGGAACCTACATGCTGCCCATATGACAGATAATGTGGAGAGTCAGGTGACTGAGTCCATCTCCTGCTGTGCTTCCATCAAGACCCAGGAGTTCCTGGAGCCAGAGCCTACTGCCCTCTGCTGTCCCCTCCTCACTCACTTCCCTGCACAGGAGGCCAGAGGTGGATGGGGGCGGGGGGGGGGGGAGTGCTCAGTGCCACGTAATTATAGCCAGCACAGACCTGGGTCAGGAGTCCTGTCCTCCCCGTGAGCACAGGGTCCTGGGTGAGCCATGGCCCTCCTGACATCACAGGAGCACTGTGGTCATCACTCAGCAAGGCGTGGTCAGCATCACTGACAGGTGAGTCCTGGGAGCCTGGGTCCTGGACAACAAGGTCCCCTACTCCCCACTGCCCTGGGCAGGGTCAGTTAGGGCAGCGGATCTGAACACCAATGAGAGTGGAAATAATCAGGGGATGTTGTATAAATGTAGATTTTAATTCAGTGCCTGAGACTCTGAATTTCAGAGTAGCTCGCAGCCCCACTGGTTCTGCAGGACCTCAGACCACACCTGAGTGACTAGATTCAGAATGAAAGGACCCAGGATGCAGTCACTACAAATAGTCTTGCAGACAACTCTGATTCTTCTGCTTCATCTGGGAAAGTATTTCTCAGGATCAACTCAGAGGCAGGTTTATTGAAGCCACCACCACAGCTCTACTGGGTCATTTCAACAAGCCAAAGGAATGTGAGTTTGTATTTCAAAAACCAAACCACGACTTGGCTTTCATGATGAAAATGTCAATCTCTGCTCATGTGCTTCCCCAGGCATCCTAGAGGTCACTGTTGTGATGATCCAAGGTTTCTGAGGTGGATGAGTTGTCCTGGGAAACAGAACAGAAACAGGAAACTGGGAAGCCCAGGGGACAAAGAAACAAGACAGCCTGCCTGAGAATGGTGGATGAGAGAGTTGGTCACTCTGGTCAAAGTGGTTCCATTGTGTGCATGAGCAGGGAGTGAGCAGAGATAGACAAGAAGGGCATGGTCATCTCAGGTATGCACAGAGGGAGTTCCATGTACGGGGTGGGTGACCAAGGTGTGTTGCGCAGACTGCAAATTCCATGCATAACACCCAGATCAAAACCTGATTTGGGAGGAGCCATCCAGAGCATCCCTGGTCTGACTGTCCCCCTCTGCTGTCGTGTGAGGGTTGGAGTCAAACAGCCCAGGAAAGAAATGCTAGACAACCCACTCTTTCACTTGCACTTCTACTGGAAAGTCTTGCCTCTCGTGGATCACCATCTAAGGACTTCAGGCTGGGAGGGGACATGGGGGCCGTTGCTCCTCAACAGGCACCACTCACCACCACCCTCTGCCTGCACATCCCCACTTCTGGGGAACTCTGTCCCTCCAAAGGCAGCCAGCTCCATGACGTTGCAGATCTGACCTCTAAGAAGCGTGCAGTCTCTTTGGACTCAGCCTCCACCCTCTCACAAACCCTCCTTCCCCACCCCTCACCCCCGAGAGGCACTGTGGCTCTGTGCCCACCATTCTTCCCCACTCAACCGTCCCTCAATCATACCCCTGGACATCACACAGCGGGTGCCCACGTCCCACGTGAGTGTGGTGGTCAGCCCCATGCAGTGCAGACAAGGGAGGTCTGTGCTGTCACAGGGACAGGAAGCAGCACCCGGCAGGAGCACCCAGACACTGAGCAAATGTGACCCTGTTGGAGGCTCCCACGGCTCTAAGCAGTCACCTCACAGGGTGTCCCGAGGAGCCAGGACAGGGAAGGACATGCCCATCTCCTGAAAGTGTCGCAGCCACTGTCCTGCTCCTTCTCAGACCATGGAGGTGGGCTGTCCCCTCTACATTTTTTCCAACATTGGGACATTGGCAGGAGGCTCCCTGTGGTCCTCAAGGACACACCACGCTCTGCTGAGAGCATGACACTGTGGTCCAGGCTCCAGACAGTGAAGCTGAGATGGGGCTCAGGGGTTGCAGCAGAAACAGACAGAAAACACACAACTTTGCCTCTAGAGAGCTGGTTCCTGCTCTGTTTCCTTTCTGGAGATGGAATCATCACCAACTCAAGAGCAGGTAGGTATGAGGTCCTCAGTTCACATTTCTAAGATTAATGAATTAGTTAATGAGGCACAGATAGTTTACAATAAGATACATGAGCAAGTGTGGAAGTAGCACCATTAGGGGCAGTCACTTGGAAGTGGAAAGCTTTTCTCTGAGAGGAGGGACAAGGGTCTGCAACACTGCTCACACTGCAAGTTCTCACTGAATCACTCATCTCTGCCCCAATAAATAGCAGCTCAGACTTTCCCACAGAGGGAATGAAATCTGTATATTTGTGGTTTAGTGAATTGGAGGAAATCTTTGCCACTTCAGGTTCATCTGAGCATATCAGAAACGGGCAGCTGTGGTCTCTTAGTCAGTAGGCAGAGAGGCACTGAAGGCTCTCTGGTCTGCAAGACAATATGACCTTGTGACCTTGACCTGTTCCCTCTTGATGCCCCTGCCTGCTCTCTGCTGTCTACTCTGGGTGTCATCAGTTCAGGGCCATGCAACCCCACAGAAATGGAAATCTCTCAGTGATGCCTCTGCAGGAGTTCGTGCTGGAGGGATTTGAGGGAGGTCCACCGACCCAGGCCCTGCTCTTTGCTCTGTTCCTGGCCCTGTACGTGGTGGCTGTCCTGGGGAACCTCACCATGATCGTGGTCATCACCCTGGATGCCCGTCTGCACTCCCCAATGTACTTCTTCCTCAAGAACCTCTCCTTTCTGGACTTGTGCTATTCCTCTGTCATCGCTCCCAAGGCCCTGGCCAACTTCCTGTCCTCCTCCAAGGTCATCACCTTTGAGGGATGTGCCACCCAGTTCTTCTTCTTCTCCCTGCTGGTCACCACTGAGGGATTCCTCCTGGCCGTGATGGCCTATGACCGCTTCATGGCCATCTGCAGCCCCCTGTGCTACCCCATCTCCATGCGCCCCTTGGTCTGTGCCTGCCTGGTGCTGAGCTGCTACTGCGGGGGCTGCCTCAACTCCATCCTGCAGACCAGCTTCACATTCAGCCTCCCGTTCTGCAGCTCCAACCACATCAACCACTTCTTCTGTGATGTGCCTCCTATGCTCAAGCTTGCCTGTGCTGACACTACCATCAATGAGCTGGTCATGTTTGGCATCTGTGGCCTCATCATTGTGGGCACCACACTCGTGGTCCTCATCTCCTATGGCTACATCACAGGGACCATCCTGAGGATGCGCTCAGGAGGAGGGAGACACAAGCTCTTCTCCACCTGTGGCTCCCACATGACAGCCGTGTCCCTCTTTTATGGGACTGTCTTTGTCATGTATGCCCAGCCGGGAGCTGTGCAGTCCATGGAGCAGGGCAAGGTGGTCTCTGTCTTCTACACGCTGGTCATTCCGATGCTCAACCCCCTCATCTACAGTCTGAGAAACAAGGACGTGAAGGATGCCCTGCAGAGACTGGGCCAGAAACACACAGCCACGTGAAGGAGGGCGGACAGAGGGGGACAATGTGTCCCGAGGAGAGGACTACAGGGCTTTGGGGGAGGTACTGCATTTGGTTTGACAAATTCATTCCTCATTCACCCAATTCATTCTCTCATTAAGCATCTTATTCAACCTTTCAGGGAAGCACATCATGAAACATGTACACAAGTGCAAGAGGCAAAGATGGATAAAGTATCTTTGCCACCAAGAGACTAACGGTCCACAGATAAGACCCGAAACTTGCAGTTTGGTAACATACAGCGGGCATGGTCATGAACAGGTAGCCTTTGAAGCAGCATATGGGTCCCAATTCAAAACCTACCAGTGAAGGTACATGACTAAAAAATTCTTAGATCTCTCTTTACTTCAAGGCTGAATGCTTGTAACTCTGTGTTCAGCAATCTCCCTGGACTACCTAGCAGGGGCCTTAGGACACTCAGCCTTGGCCCTTCCTTGGTGCTGGCCTGGGGTCACCCAGATCCAACTAGAGGAGTTAGGAAGACCATGATTTCCCTCGGTCCTGCAGCGGGGCTGTTCCTCCTCCTCCCCCTTTTGTTCACTGATGCTGCCACCCAACAGGGCAACAGGGAGCACCTGCTCCTGCTTCAGAGGCTCCTAGTTCTCCCTGCCCTTGGTTCTCCCCTCAGACAGCAGCTGGGAGCCCCAGGGAGTCAGCGTGGATGCATGATACCCAAAGTTCCACTGACCCTTTGATAGAGTTAACTTAGGCAGGTTGATAAGGAGTCCAAGCCTAAGTAAGACCCTTTAAGGAGGAGGTAAACATTCCATCTTTCTCACATGCTTTTGCCTTAGACAGGTAGGTCTTGTAGGCAGCAGTATGTCTTGTTCAAAGGCATGCAGCTTTTTGAGCTTTGGTTGTATGTTAAGGAAGACTGTCCAGGTAAAAACTTCCATAGCCTTGAGCTCTGGGTTAACCTGTTCCTTCTGGCTAATCTCATACTGATGTCATCCCAGGATGTATGTTACAGGGAAGGGTCTGGACAAAATTCTCACAGCCTTGAGGCATTTTTCATCTGTTCTCAGCAGCTAGTTGAGAAGTATATAAGGCCCCGCTTAAACTAGTGAGGTGGGTACTCTCCTGCCCAATTCTGATGTCTATGCCCCCTTATGATGTCTTCTATATGACAGAAGATTTTTCTGTCACTTTCACTTTAAGTAAAATCTGCACAAAACTCTGAGTGACTGAGACTGGCTTTGGTCCAGGAGTTAAATCTTTCCCTTCGGAGACCATGAATCCGGCGCACCACTCACTGCTAAGCTATTGTTTCCCATCTACGCAACTGGTGACAGTGTCCTGACTACTTGTGACCCTAACAAATGGTGTCTTGTCAGCACAGACACCTCTGAATAAGGATGAAGGTGCTGGTGCTTCTGTGGGGAGCAGGGCTGGGGAGAGAAGATGCACTTTCTTCATGGTGAGCACAGCTTCCTGGCCCTCGGTCTCACACTCCCTGGGGGACCTGGATCCTTGGTCTTCACCTGCCTGTTCAGAGATCCATCCTTGTGCTCCATGGACCCAACACACAGCCTGGACTGAGTCAAGTCCTCCTTGTTGTGTCTCCCTTTGGTAGAGTCATCACTCCCACGGTCAATACCAGGAGGCTGTCCTCTCTTCCCTGGACCATCAGTGGGGACCTGCCCTGTCTCCCTGATCACAGCTCTCCACCTCCCTGCTCTCCTGCTCAGGAGGGCTGGGGAGGGACTATAGCACCCAGGTCATCAGATTGCTGCTCACTACTCAAATGGAACATGTTTCAAGGTCTCTGCTCAATTCTTATTCCCATTGTCTCATATCTGGCCTTCATAATTAATTCTACCTTTGCCAGTTCTTCAAAATATCTTTTCTTTCCAAGTTATATCATTCTGTCTCCCACTCTCCCTGTTTCCTCTATTTCTCTCTTCATCTCACTGTGCCTCATTTTCCCTCCTTCCCCCTTCCTTTCTTCATTGTTTTCTGTCTCCCTCTTCTTCCTTTTTCTCACTGTATTTTTTCATTCCATAAGTTTTCTTCTACTACCGTAATCAAAGTTTCTAAAGGAAAATGGAAAATATAATATTTTTCTATACAAGTGTAGATTTGCCACCATCTATTATAGTAAAATTTAATGGTACAAATATTAAGGAATCAGTGAATCTTGGTAAAAAATCATTAATCCTGAGTTTGACTAAATCAGGAAAGCTGGTTCAATATTAGATATAGTAGAAATTCTCCAATGGTCTTGAAGAAAATGATTTTTAAACTCTGCACCTTGACTTTGCCTCTGTGTAAACCTACATGTCAGATTGTAGTGAAGATCACTGTACAATGTTAAGAGTGGTGTATATATATATATTCATCATGTTATAGCTTTGCAAACTGCTGGTACATAGTAGATTCTCAATTCACACCTACTGCCTGATTATTATTTGAGTTCAGTGTTAATTAGTCATTGAACTCCAAAATGTACATGATACAGCTCTAGCTTCTTTATTTTGTTTAGGTGGACAATAAACACATTACATTGGAAGACTATATTGTAGTTTTGATGTTGATTTTAGAGTAAGCTTCAGAGGTTTCTACCTTTTAATGTAAAATATAACTTTTGTTGTAACTAATTTTCCTTGTACAGTTCAGTAGTGTTTAGCATATTCACCTTGTGTGTATCAGATCTCCAGAATGTTTTCATCTTAAAAACCTGGAACTCCATACCCCTAATCAATAACTCCCTGTTTCCCTCTTATCTCCACCACTGGCAGCCATCATTCCATTTTATGTCTCTATGAATGTGACTTCTTCAGATGCCCCAGATGCGTAAAACATACAGCATTTGTCTTTTTGCATCTGATTGTTTCACTTAGCAGAGTGTCCTCAAGGTGTGCCCATGTTGCAAATGGGCAAGGTGGATATGACAGAATTTCTATCCTTTTTAAGGCTGACTAGTATTCCATCACATGTGTGTGTGATAGATTTTTGTTTATCTCTTCATCTACCAAGGGACACTTGGGTTGCCTCCACCTTTTAGTTATGAAGAAGAATGTGCTGTGTAAATAGGCATGCATATATCTCAGAGAAACTGCTTTTTTTTAGTATAATCAGATGTTTGATTGTATCAAATGTTTTTTTTTAATTTTGAAGAGAATTATATAGGACATTTCATCATGGCTGCACCTGATGCAAAGAACTGACTCATCGGAAAAGAAGCTGATTCTGGGAGAGATTGAAGGCAGGAGGAGAAGGGGATGACAGGGGATGAGATGGTTGGATGGCATCACCAACTTGATGGACATGAATTTGAGCCAGCTCTAGGAGTTTGTGATGGACAGGGAAGCCAGGCATGCTGCAGTCCATGGGGTCACAAAGATTCATACATGAGTGAGTGACTGAACTGAACTGTATCATTTCATATTCCCACCAACAGTCCGTTCTTTGCAACCCATGGACTATAGCCTGCCAGGATCCTCTGCCCATGGAATTCTCCAGACAAGAATACTGGAGTGGGTTATGATTTCCTCTTCCATGGGGACCTTCCCAGGTGTCAAACCCAAGTCTTTTAAATCTCTTGCATTAATAGGTGGGTTCTTTACCACAAGTGCCACCTGTGAAGCCCATATAGTACTTTTCAACATGGCTGTACCATTTCATATCCCCACCAACAGTGTAAAACAATTTCAGTTTCTTTACATCCTAGTCAACATATGCTTTTTTCACAGTATCCCTCATAATGATTGTGAAATGTTATGTCTTTCTTCTTTTCATTTTCATAATGGTTAGTGATTTTGAGCATTTTCTTATATGTTTGCTTGCAATTTATAGGTCATCTTTAGAGAAATCTTCAAATAGTATGAACACTTTCAATTTGGTTATCGGTCTGTTTAATTGTAGAAATTATTTATATATTCTGGATGTTATCCTCTTAGTAGAGATAAGATTTTTCAACATTTTTGGGCTTCCCAGGTGGCTTTGTGGTAAAAGAATCTGCTTATCAATGCAGGTGACATGAGTTTGATCCCAATCCAGGAAGATCCCACATGCTGTGGAGCAACAAAGCCCAGGCACTGCAGCTAAGGCTGTGCTCTAGAGCTGGGGAGCTGCAGCTACTGAAGCCTGCATGACCCAGAGTCCTGCTCCGCAAACGAGAAGCCACAGCAATGAATGTGTACCCCAGAAATGAGAGTGTGCAGCAATGAGCAGCCACACACCACAGTGAAAAGTAGCCCCCACCATCTGCAACGAGAGAAAAGCCTGAACAGCAACGAAGATCCAGCACAGTCAGTAAATAAATATAAATAAAATTATTTTTAAAAAGATTTCAATGATTTCTTCCACCTTGTATGTTGCTTTCTCACAACGTTTGATATGTGCTTTAATGCTATGATGTTTAAGTTGTAAGAACTCTCTCTATATATTCTAGATACTACCATATATCAGACATAAGATTTGCAAATATTTCCCTCCATCCCACAGGTTGCCTTTTCACGCTGTTATTTAAGATTTTCATGCACAGATTTTCAAATTTGATGGAGCCCCTTCTGTCTATTTTTACTTTTCTTTGGTTTGGTTCTATTAATTATTTTTTAATTGAAGGGTAATTGCTTTACAGAATTTTGTTTTCTGTCAAACCTCAACATGAATCAGCCATAGGTATACCTATATCCCCTCCCTTTCGAACCTCCCTCCCACCTCCCTCCCCATCCCACTCCTCTAGGTTGATACAGAGCCCCTGTTTGAGTTTCCTGAGCCAGACAGCAAATTCCCATTGGCTATCTATTTTATACATGGTAATATAAGTTTCCATGTTACTCCTTCCATACATCTCAGCCTCTCCTCCCCTCTCTCCATATCCATAAGTCTATTCTCTATGTCTGTTTCCTTCATTGCTGCCCTGTAAATAAAATTTTCAGTACCATTGTCCTAGATTTTGTATATATGTGTTAGAATATGATATTTATCTTTCTCTTTCTGACTTACTTCATCTGTATAATAGTTTCATCCACCCCATTAGAACTGACTTAAATGTATTCCTTTTTATGGTTGAGTAATATTCCATTTGTATATGTACCACAACTTCTTTATCCATTCATCTGTAGGTGGACATCTAGGTTGCCTCCGTGTTCTAACTATTGCAATTAGTGCTGCAATGAACAATGGGATACATGTGTCTTTTTCAATTTTGGTTTCCTCGGGGTATATGCCTAAGAGTGGGGTTGCTGGGTCACATGGTCGGTTTATTCCTAGTTTTGAAAGGAATCTCCATTCCGTCTTCCATAGTGCCTGTATCAATTTACATTCCCACTAACAGTACAAGAGCATTCCCTTTTCTCCATACCCTCTCCAGCATTTATTGTTTGTAGACATTTTAATGATGGCCATTCTGACTGGTGTGAGGTGATTGATATCTCATTGTGGTTTTGATTTGCATTTCTCTAATAATGAGCGATGTTGAGCATCCTTTCATGTGTTTGTTAGCCAAACTGTATCTGCATGTCTTCTTTGGAGAAATGTCTGTTTAGGTCCTTTTCCCACTTTTTGATTAGGTTGTTTGTTTTTCTGGTATTGAGTTGTATAGCTGCTTGTATATTTTGGAAATTAATCCTTTGTCGGTTGTTTCGTTTGTTATTACTTTCTTCCATTCTAAGGGTTCTCTTTTCACCTTACTTATAGCTTCCTTTGCTATGCAAAAGCTTTTAAGTTTAATCAGGTTCCACTTGTTTACTTTTGCTTTTAATTCCATTTCTCTAGAAAGTGAGGCATTAGAGGATTTTGCTTTGATTTATGTCATCGAGTGTTCTGCCTATGTTTTCCTCGAAGAGTTTTATAGCGTCTGGTCTTACATTTAGGTCTTTAATCCATTTTGAGTTTATCTTTGTGTATGGTGCTAGGAAATGTTCTAATTTAATTCTTTTACATGTAACTGTCCAGTTTTTCCAGCACCATTTACTGAAGACGCGGTTTTTGCCCCATTGTATATTCTTGCCTCCTTTGTCAAAAATAAGGTACCCATAGGTGCATGGGTTTATTGTTGGGCTTTTTATTGAGAGGGTAACAGGCAGGAAGGCCAGGGGTCTCCAAACAGAGGAAACAGGCTGCAAGCGCCAGCCATTTTTATCTCTCTTAAGTGGCAGGAGGAAACAAACCAGCGATATTTTTTTCTTCTCTATACAAATTTAAAAGGAGGTTTCTCTTAAAATGCTGTGTTGCCATGACACCTGGTTTCACCTGAAGCTAACTATTTTCAAACCTTGAGTTAACCAATACATTTCTTTTTCTTATAGAAATGTTGTCTTAAGCTATGTTAATGTACCCCAGACTCTGTCTTCAAGTTGGTTCCGCCAAATGGCCTAACCTACTTACTCAGATATTGTTCCCCTAATCTATGTAAATGAAACTATTTGTTTGGTAATCTGCCCTTCTACAAGATTCAAGTCAATCTTTTTATGGCCGGGGATGAATTATCTGGTGCCATTCTAAATTCTAAGACATTCCTTTCTTTTCATTAACAGACTGTTGAGTGACTATATAACATACAGCTAAAGACTAGAAGGGGGGTACTCTTTCTGCCCCTTTCTGATGCCTATGTCAGAAGCTTTCTCTATCTCCTTTATACTTTAATAAAACTTTATTACACAAAAGCTCTGAGCGATCCAGCCTCGTCTCTGGTCCCGGATTGAATTCGTCTCGTCCTGAGGCCAAGAATCCCGGCGTCTTATCATTCAGCAACAACCTTTCACTATCTTGTTCCATTGGTATATATTTTTGTTTTTGTGCCAGTACCATACTGCCTTGATGACTGTAGCTTTGTAGTAAAATCTGAAGTCAGGAAGGTTGATTCCTTCAGCTCCATTCTTCTTTCTCAAGACTGTGTTAACTATTCGGGGTCTTTTGTGTTTCCATATGAATTGTGAAATGTTTTGTTCTAGTTCTGTGAAAAGTGCCATTGATAATTTGATAGTGATTGCATTGAATCTGTAGGTTGCATTTGGTAGTATAGCCATTTTCACAATATTGATTCTTCCTACCCAGGAACATGGAATATCTCTCCATATGTTTATGTCATCTTTGCTTTCTTTTACTAGTGTCTTGCAAGTTTCTGTGTACAGTTCTTTTGTCTCCTTAGGTAAGTTTATTCCTAGATATTTAGTTCTTTTTGTTGCAATGGTGAATGGGATTGATTCCTTAATTTCTCTTTCTGATTTTGCATTGTTAGTATATAGAGATGCAAGTGATTTCTGTGTATTGATTTTGCATCCTGCAACTTTACTAAATTCACTGATTTGTTCTAGTAATTTTCTGATACTATCCTTAGGGTTTTCTGTGTACAGAATCATGTCATCTGCAAATGATGAGAGCTTTACTTCTTCTTTTCTGATCTGGATTCCTTTGATTTCTTTTTCTTCTCTGATTGCTGTATCTAGGACTTCCAGAGCTATGTTGAATAATGGTGGTGAAAGTGGACACCCTTGCCTTGTTCCTGATCTTAGGGGGAATGCTTTCAGCTTTTCAACATTGAGAATAATGTTTGCTGTAGGCTTATCATACATGGCCTTCACTATATTGAGGTAGGTTCCTTTTATGCCCTTTTTTAAAAAGAGTTTTAATCATAAATACTTTCTAAGGCCCACTTGACTTCATATTCCAGGATGTCTGGCTTCAGGTGAGAGATCACACCACTGTGATTATCTGGGTCGTGAAGATCTTTTTTGTATAGTTCTTCTGTGTATTCTTGCCACCTCTCCTTGATATCTTCTGCTTCTGTTAGGTCCATATCATTTTTGTCCTTTATCGAACCCATCTTTGCATGAAATGTTCCCTTGATATCTCTAATTTTCTTGAAGAGATCTCTAGTCTTTCCCATTCTGATGCTTTCCTCTATTTCTTTGCATTGATCACCGAGGAAAGCTTTCTTATCTCTCCTGGCTATTCTTTGGAACTCTGCATTCAAATGGGAACATCTTTCCTTTTCTCCTTTGCTTTTCACTTCTCTTCTTGAACTGAACTGAATCATAAATGGGTGCAGAGTTTTGTCAAAGGATTTTTCTGCATCGATTGAGATTATCATTTGGCTTTTATCTTTTAATTTGTTAATATGGTGTATCACGTTGATTGATTTTCTTATATTGAAGAATCCTTGTATTCCTGGAAAAACTCAATTTGATCTTAGTGTATGAGCTTTTTGATGTGCTGCTGAATTCTGTTTGCTAAATTTTTGTTGAGGATTTTTGCATCTATGTTCATCACTGATATTGGCCTGTAGTTGTCTTTTTCTGTGTTGTCTTTGTCTGGTTTTGATATCAGGGTGATGGCAGCCTCGTAGAATGAGTTTGAAAGTGTTCCTTCCTCTGAAATTTTTTTTGAAACAGTTTTAGATGGCTAGGCATTAGCTCCTCTCTAAATGTTTGATAGAATTCCCCTGTGAAGTCATCCAGTCCTGGACTTTTGTTTTGGGGATTTTTTTTTTTTTTAATCACAGCTTCAATTTCAGTGCTTGTGATTGGGTTGTTCATAATTTCCATTTCTTCCTGGTTCAGTCTTGGAAGATTGAACTTTTCTAAGAATCTGCCCATTTCTTCCAGGTTATCCACTTTATTGCCACATAGCTGTTCGTAATAGTCTCTTATAATCCTTCGTATTTCTGCATTGTCTGTTGTAACCTCTCCTTTTTCACTTCTAATTTTGTTGATTTGATTCTTCTCTCTTTTTTTCTTGATGAGTCTGGCTAAAGTTTCTCAATTTTCTTTATCTTCTCAAAGAACCAGCTTTTAGTTTTATTAATCTTTACTGTTGTTTCTTTCATTTCTTTTTCACTTATTTCCACTCTGATCTTTATGATTTCTTTCCATCTACTAACTTTGGGGCTTTTTGGTTCTGCTTTTCCAGTTGTTTTAGGTGTAAAGTTAGGTTATCTATTAGATGTTTTTCTTGTTTCTTGAGGTAGGATTGTAATTGCTATAAACTTCCCTCTTAAAACTGCTTTTGCTGCATCCCATAGGTTTGGAGTTGTTGTGTTTTCATTCTCATTTGTTTCTAAAATTTTTTTGATTTCCCTTTTGATTTCTTCAGTAACCTGTTGGGTATCTAGAAACGTATTGTGGTGTTTGTGTTTTTTTACAGCTTTTTTCCCCCTTGTAATGGATATCTAGTTTCATGGCGTTGTGGCCAAAAAGATGCTTGATATGATTTCAGCTTTCTTAAATTTACTGAGATTTTATTTGTGACCCAAGACATGGTCTATCCTGGAGAATTTTCTATGAGCACTTGAGAAGAAGGTGTATTCTTTTGCCTTTGATGGAATGTCCTGAAGATATCAATGAGATCCATCTCATCTAATGTATCTTTTAAGACTTGTGTTTCTTTATTAATTTCCTGTTTTGATGATCTGTCTGTTGGTGTGAGTGGGGTGCTAAAGTCTCCTACTATTATTGTGTTACTGTCAATTTCTCCTTTTATGTCTGTTAGTGTTTGTCTTATGTATTGAGGTGCTCCTATGTTGGGTGCATAGATATTTATAACTGTTATGTCTTCCTCTTGGATTGATCCTTTGATCATTATGTAGTGTCCTTCCTTATCTCTTGTAATCTTCTTTATTTTAAGGTCTATTTTGTCGGCATGAGGATTGCTACTCCAGCTTTCTTTTACTTCCCATTTGCATGGAATATATTTTTCCATCCTCTCACTTTCAGTTTATATGTGTCGTTAGATCTGAAGTGGGTTTCTTGTAGACAGCATATATATATGTGTGTGTGTGTGTGTGTGTGTGTGTGTGTGTGTGTGTGTAGAGAGGGGGGGTATCCATTCAGCTAGTCCGTGTCTTTTGGTTGGAACATTTAATCCATTTACATTTAAAGTAATTATTGATATATATGTTCCTTTTGTCATTTCCTTAATTGTTTGGGGTTGATTTTGTAGATCGTTTTCTTCTCTTGTATTTCTTGACTATACAAGTCCCTTTAACATTTGTCGAAAAGCTGGTTTGGTGGTACTGAATTCTCTTACTTTTGCTGTCTGGAAAGCTTTTTATTTCTCCATCAATTTTGAATGAAATCCTTGCTGGGTACAATAATATTGGTTGTAGGTTTTTCCCTTTTAGTACTTTAAATATATCCTGTCATTGTCTTCTGGCCTGCAGAGTTTCTGCTGAAAAATCAGCTGTTAAGCGAATGGGATTTCCCTTGTTTGTTACTTGTTGCTTTTCCCTTGATGCTTTTAGTATTCTTTCTTTGTGTTTAGTCTTAGTTAGTTTGATTAGTATGTGTCTTGGTGTTTCTCCTTGGGTTTATCCTGTATGGGACTCTTTGCACCTCTTGAACTTAATTGGCTATTTCCTTTTCCATGTTGGGGAAATTTTCAACTATAATCTCTTCCAAAATTTTCTCATATTCTTTATTTTTCTCTTCTTCTTCTGGGACCCCTATAATTCAAATATTTGTGCGTTTGATATTGTCCCAGAGTTCTTTGACACTGTCCTCAGTTCTTTTCATTTTTTTTACTTTATTCTACTCTTCAGAACTTATTTCCACCATTTAATCTTCTGGCTCGCTGATTCATTCTTGTGCTTCAGATATTCTGCTATTGATTCCTTCTAGAGTATTTTTGATTTCAGTAATTGTGTTGTTTGTCTCTGTATGTTTATTCTTTAATTCTTCTAGATCTTTCTTAATTGATAATTGCATTTTCTCCACTCTGTTTTCAAGGATTTTGATCACCTTTACTATCATTTTCTGAATTCTTTTTCAAATATTTTGCGTATTTCCTCTTCATTTATTTGGACTTCTGTGTTTCTAGTTTGTTCTTTCATTTGTGTATTATTTATCTGCCTTTTCATTATTATTTTTTTAAACTTATTGTGTTTGAGGTCTCCTTTTCCCAGGCTTCAAGGTTGAATTCTTTCTTCCTTTTGGTTTCTGCCCTCCTAAGATTAGTTCAGTGGTTTGCATAAACTTCATATATGGTGAGCTTTGTGCTGAGTTTTTTGTTTAGTTTTGTTTGTTTTTCCACTGATGGGCAAGGCTGAATGAGGTGGTAGTCCTGTCTACTGATGATTGGGTTTGTATTTTTACTTTGTTTGTTGTTCAGATGAGGCATCCTGCATAGGGTGCTACTGGTGGTTGAGTGATGCTGGGTCTTGTATTCAAGTGATTTCCTTTGTGTGAGTTCTCACTATTTGATACTCCCTAGGGTTAGTTCTCTGGTCTAGGGTCTTGGAGTCAGCGCTCACACTCCAAAGACTCTGGTCTTGATCTCTGGTCAGATTCCACAAGTGGTTCATTATGGCATTAAGTGAGATTAAAACAAATACCCCAAAATGAGTAACCAAAGATGAACCCTGGCAAAAGGCAGTTACAAAATAGGCAAATAACAATTAAAATAATGGAATTTACACATATACATATACACCCATAAGCAAAATGAAAACAGTCCAATAAAAATAAAGTAGGGCAGATTGACCCAGCAAACCAAGGTAATCAAAAATTATATTTATCAATTAAGAACAAAACTAACTAAAGCACAAACTGGGAAAGAAAACTAATGCAGGGTGCCAAGGGGTGAATAAAGCAATGAAAACAAAACTAACAAATATGTTGAAAGTAAAGGAAAGAAAAAAAAGACTGAAGAAATATGCAAAGTTAAATAAAAGTAGATGAAGAAGATTTATATACATTACAGATTAACTGCAAGGGGAAAAGAACAGTAGGAAAAGCAAGCAAAGGAATAAATGTAGAAAAATAATAATGATTTTTTAAAATTATAATTTAAAAAAGAGAGAGAGAAAAAAACGGAGAACTCCACAGATCTGCAAAAGCCCAATGTAGAGGCAGAGGGTTATAGCAACAATAAAAAATGTGACTGAGGGGGGAAAAAAGAAAAGCTCAAAAACTTAATTAGATTTCTTAGTGCCAATAGAATTGACAACTGCAACAGAGGGGGGAGGGGGGAGGGAGGGAAGAAAATAAAACCAAAAAGAATCTACAGAACAAGTCAAAATATAAGAATAATAAATGTTTTTACTTGAGTCGCTGCTGTCAGAGTCCCTTCCCTCGCTGGGAGTCACAGTCCACCTCACCTCCCTAGGATGTCCTCAACACTGTGCTGACCTCAGGACCTGCTGTGAGGGCAGCTTAGACTCCAGTATGGTCCTACTCTTGTGTGTTCTTGCCTTCAATGTCCACAGCTAACAGAACTAGCGCATTTTCTTTTGTGGGAGCTCTCAATGTCCTTCTATATATCCCATAGACACAGAGTCTGCCCAGTATATCATGTGGATTTAATCTGCAGCTTGTACAGCTGGTGGGAAGATTTTGGGTCTTCTTCCTTAGCCACACTGCTCCTGAGTTTCCGCTGTGGTATTATTTCCACCTCTGCATGTGGGTCGTCCGTCCACTGGGGTTTGCTCCTGAGGTTGCCCTGGAGGACTTGAATCTGCCCCAGTAAAGGCCAGGTGTGGAGGTGGTGCCCATGTTTGGGTCACAGGGTTTCTGGCAGCACCAGATACTCAGGGGAGTGGTCAGCTAAGGCAGCAGGAATTATAGTGCTCTAGAAGGGTATGGCAACCAGTGTTGGCCTATATGCTTCAGTACTCTAGCCTGGAGAACTCCCCGGGCAGAGAAGCATGGCAAGCCACAGGCCACAGGGTCGCAAAGAGGCAGACATAGCAGAAGTGACCCTGCATGCATAGATGCAAGGCTCTTTTTTGCCTGTGGCAGCTCTGCCCCAGTGAGGGTTGGCATGAAGGCGGTGCAGCTGCTTGGCTTGCAGGGACCCTGGCAGCGCCAAGTATGCAGGGACACAGACTGCCTCCATTGCAAGAGTTATGGCCCCCTCAGAGTCCTTTTTCTGAGCCTCTTGTGGCTGGTGATCAGAGGCCTCCTCAGCCAGTCTTTTTCTATAGCTCCGCCCGTTCAGGCACTTAGAGGGCTCCCTTGCCTGGGGTCCTTTTCTGTTGTTCAGCGCATCAGGAACATAGAGGGCCCTCCTGTCTGGGGTCCTACTCTGTAGATCGGCGCATCAGGCACTTAAAGGGACACCCTGGCTGGGGTCCTACTCTGTAATTCGGTGCCTCAGGCGTTTGATGGGCCAGGCTCTCTATTGTTCAGCTGCCTGTGCAGGCGATGGTGATGACTCCACCCCCTTTGCTGACTCAGCAGTCATGGCTGCCTGGCTTTCCTCCACAGGCATTTCCCCCCGCAATCTCCTCCCTCACATCCCCTCAGTTATTCTCTCTGCAGTCAACAGCAGCCCTCACCCTGGGATTGCGCCACAATCCCTAAACTCCAGCGCCCAGCCGCTACGCCCTCCAGGGGGCCAGCATTCCTGTCCAGGGTGCATATGGCTGCAGCAGGGACTGTCTGATTCTCATTCCATTTAGGCTGCCACAGATCAGCTGTTTCACTCTCAGTCTTAAGTGTTTCTCCTCTGACTCAGACAATTGCCCCAGTGTGGGGATCAGACCCCTGCTTCAGTTCCCCTGCCCACCAAGGCCATCCACCAGTTTTGATTACTGTAGATTTGTAATATATTTTCAAATTTAGAATTCTGAGACCACCAACTTTGTTTTTGAAATTTTTTTTAAAGCTATTTGGTCTTTCTTGAGACTCCATATGAATTTTAAAACGTGATTTTCATTTTTTTGCAAAAAAAAAAAAATAACCACATTGTGATTTTGACAAGGATTACATTGAATCTCAGATCACATTGGGTAACTTTTCCATTTTCCAACTCATGCACATGGGATATCTTTCATTTATGTTGATACTTTTAATTGCTTTCAGCTACAGTTTCTAATTCTATAAGCCTTTTCTTTCCTTGGCTAAGATGAGTCTTTTGTGCTTTATTCTTTTTGATACTTTTGTAAATGCTTGGCTATATTAATTCTTTCTTAAATAGTTCATTGACAGTGCCTAGTAATGCTGCTGATCTTAATGTGTTGATTTTGTATATTGACAGTGATAAATTTGCTGTTTATAACAGATTTTTATCTATCTTTAGGGTTTTATATATATTGTATATATATATATATATATGTATATATATTTTTATACATTGAATTGACCAAAAAGTTCTTTTGATTTTTAAGTAAAAATAAAAGACACATTTTTCATTTTCACAAAGAATTTATTGAACAATGTATTCACCATTTTGTTCTACTATCTTCTGCCATTTTTCAGGAAATTTTAAAATTCCATCTTCACAAAACTTTTTATCTTTTTGAGCCAAGAACTGCTTTAAGTACCTTTTACAGTCTTACAGGAAATTGAAATTGTTTCCATTAAGAGAATTTTGTAAAGACCTGAATAAATCAAAATCTGAAGGTGCAGTGTTTGCTGAATATGGTGAATGAGTCAGAACTTCCCAGCCAAACTGAAACAGTTTTGCCTGGTTATCAAAGAAACACGTGGTCTTGAATTATCCTCATGAAAGATTCTGCAGTTCATGTTGACTAATTCCGGATGCTTTTCATTGAGTGATGCTTCAGTTGGTCTCATTGGAAACAGTACTTGTTGGAATTAACTGCTTGCATTTCCAGGAGGAGCTCATGATAGAGGACTCCCTTTCAAACCCACCATATATGCAACATCACTTACTTTGAATGAGGACCAGCTTTTTATGTGGTTGGTGGTGGTTCATTTCACTTGTCCCATAATCCTTTCTGTTGCACATTATTGTACAGTATCCACTTTTCATCCCGCACACAATTTGCTTTAAAAATGAAACATTTGTCACATTTAATTAGAAAATTGGAAGCAGAAATATGGTCAAGAAGGTTTTCTTCAAGTAACTTACGTGGAACCCAAACAGGAAAGTGCTTAACATAACCAAGCTGTGTAAATGACTTACCATGCTGGATTTGGATATTCCGAGTATGTTGGCTATCTCCCATATGGTACAACGTTGATTTTTCTCAATGAATGTCTTGATTTGATCACTCTTGACTTCAATTGGTCTACTTGAACATGGATTATCATTCAGTGAAAATCTAGATAAAACTTTTCAAATCACTTTGAAACAACAATGTTTTGATAAGGTCAGTCACAGCACCTTCTGCATACAGGAAACAATTTTTTTTTTTTTCATTTCAGTTGCATTTCAACCTTTCTTGAAATAATAAAGCATAATGTGCCAAAATGTTACTTTTTTCTTTCATCTTCAATAATAAAATGGCTACAGTGAATACAACAGTGCATGCACAAGACCTTTTGAAGAAGGCTGTCATTATCTTCATTCACTTCAGTTCATCTCTCAGTTGTGTCTGATTCTTTCAACCCCATGGATTGCAGCAGGCCAGGCTTCCCTGTCCATCACCAACTCCCAGAGCTTACTCAAATTCATGTCCACCAAATTAATGATGCCATCCAACCATCTCATCCTCTGTCATCCCCTTCTCCTGTCTTCAATCTTTATAGTCTTTATAGCTTTCCTTATAGTGCAACTCTCACATCCATACATGTGATTAACTCCACCATAGTTTCATCTCTGGTCAAACAACAAGGAGGCAACACAGCCCTGACCATTGACAGAAATTTGATTAAGAATTACTGAGCATGGCCCCATCCATCAGAACAAGACCCATTTTCCCCTAAGTCAGTTTCTCCCATCAAGAAGCTTTCATAAGCCTCTTATCTTTATCCATCAGAGGGCAGACAGAAGGCAAACCACAATTACAGAAAACTAACCAAACTGATCACATGGACCACAGCCTTGTGTAACTCAAGGAAACTATGAGCCATTCCATGTAGGGTGACCCAAGACAGACGGGTCATGGCAAAACGTGGTCCACTGGAGAAGGGAATGGCAAAACACTTCAGTATTCTTGCCTTGAGAACTCCATAAACAGTATGAAAAGGTGAAAAGATAGGACATTGAAAGATGAACTCCCCAGGTCGGTAGGTGCCCAATATGCTACTGGAAAAGAGTGGAGAAATGACTCCAGAAAAATGAAGAGATGGAGCCAAAGTGAAAATAACACCCAGGTGTGAATGTGACTGGTGATGGAAGTAAGATCCAAAGCTCTAAAGAGCAATACTGCACAGGAACCTGGGATGTTAGGTCCATGAATCAAGGCAAATTGGAAATGGTCAAACGAGATGGCAAGAGTGAACTTTGACATTTTAGGAATCAGTGAACTAAAATGGACTGTAATGGGTGAATTTAATTCAGATGACCATTTTATCTACTACTGTGGGGAAAAAAATCCCTTAGAAGAAGTAGAGTGGCCCTCATAGTCAACAAAAGAGCCCAAAATGCAATAATGGGATGCAATCTTAAAAACGACAGAATGATCTCTGTTCATTCCCAAGGCAAACCATTCAATATCACAGTAATCCAAGTCTATGCCTCAACCACTAGTGCCAAAGAAGCTGAAGTTGGAACGTTTCTGTGAAGACCTACAAGACCTTCTAGAACTAATACCCAAAAAAGATGTCCTTTTCATCATAGGGGACAGGAATGCAAAAGTATGAAGTCAAGAAATACCTGGAATAGCAGGCAAGTTTGACCTTGGAGTCCAAAACGAAGCAGGGCAAAGGCTAACAGAGTTTTGCCAAGAAAACACACTGGTCATAGCATGCATCCTCTTCCAACAGCACAAGAGATGACTCTACACATGGGCATCACCAGATGGTCAATACCGAAATCAGATTGATAATATTCTTTGCAGCCAAAGATGGAGAAGCTCTATACAGTCAGCAAAAGCAAGACTGGGAGCTGACTGTGACAAGAATACACAGAAGAACTATGCAAAAAAGATCTTCATGACCCAGATAACCACTATGGTGTGATCACTCACCTAGAGCCAGACATCCTGGAATGTAAAGTCAAGAGGACCTTAAGAAGCATCACTATGGACAAAGCTAGTGGAAGTGACGGAACACCAGTTGAGCTAGTTCAAATCCTAAAAATGATGCTGTTGAAGTGCTGCACTCAATATGCCAGCAAATTCTGGAAACTCAGCAGTGGCCACAGGACTGGAAAAGGTCAGTTTTCATTCCAACCCCAAAGAAAGGCAATGCCAAAGAATATTCAAACTACTGCAAAATTGTACTCCTCTCACACGCCAGCAAAGCATTGCTCAAAATTTCAGAAAAACATCTACCTCTGCTTCATTGACTACATCAAAACCTTTGACTGTGACAGTTTGTGGATCACCACAAACTGTGGGAAATTCTTCAAGAGATGGGAATACCAAAACACCTTACCTGCCTCCTGAGAAATCTGGATAAGGATCAAGAAGCAACAGTTAGAACCAGACATGGAAAAACAGACTGCTTTCAAATCGGGACAGGAGTACAACAAGGCTGTATATTGTCTCCTCGTTATTTAACTTCTATGCAGAGTAAATCATGAAAAATGCCAGGCTGATGAAGCACAAGCTGGAATCAAGATTGCTAGGAGAAATATGAATAACCTCAGATATGCTGATTACATCACACTAATGGCAGAAAGTGAAGAACTAAAGAGCCTCTTGATGAAAGTTAAAAAGGAGAGTGAAAAAGTTGGCTTAAAACTCAACATCCAGAAAACTAAGATCATGGCATCTGGTCCCATCACTTCATGGCAAACAGATGGGGAAACAGTGGAAACAGTGAGAGACTTTATTTTTGCGGAGCTCCAAAATCACTGCAGATGGTGAATGCAGCCATGAAATTCAAAGATGCTTGCTCCTTGGAAGAAAAGCTATGACCAACCTAGACAGCATATTAAAAACCAAAGACTTGACTTTGTCAACAAAGTTCTGTCTAATCAAATCTACAGTTTTTCTAGTAGTCGTATATGGTTGTGAGAGTTGGACTATAAAGGAAGCTGAGTGCCAAAGAATTAATGTCTTTGAACTGTGGTGTTGGAAAAGACTCTTGAGAGTCCCTTGGACCATAAGGAGATCAAATTAGTTAATCCTAAAGGAAATCAGTCCCGAGTATTCATTGGAATAAATGATGCTGAAGCTGAAACGCCAATACCTTGGCCACCTGATGCAAAGAACTGACTCATTTGAGAAGACCCTGATGTTGGGACAGATTGAAGGCAGGAGAAGAAGGGATCAACAGAGGATGAGATTGTTGGATGACATCATCGGCACATGGTTATGAGTTTGGGCAATTTTCCGGTAGTTGGTGATGTACAAGGAAGCCTGGTATGCTGCAATCCATGGGGTCGCAAAGAGTCAGACACGACTGAGTAACTGAACTGAACTGATGCCAGGGAGGTCGATGTGATTGATACTTTGAACCAATTCTAACATATAACATAACCACAATATAACTGATAAAACTGCTTGTTTTATCAGTTACTGAGAGAAGCATGATATAATATTAACCATGCTTTGGAGATTTGCCTTTCTTTTCATTTCTGTCAGTTTTTACATTACATACTTTAAATCTTTATTAGCTGTATACATATTTAAATCTTTCACATTACCCAGTTTGATTGAACACTTGAATTATGAAATGTCCCTTTATGAGCAAAATTTTCTCCTGAGGTCTATTTTGTACTTTGATGATTATTGAGCCACAAAAGCCTTGGTATTCTTAGGATATTCATGATACAAGTTTCTCCAGTTTTTCACTTGCATACTTTCTATATTTTAATGTGTGTATGTTCAGTCGCTCAGTAATGTCTGACTCTTTGTCACAGATAGGCTGTAGCCTGCCAGACTTCTCTGTTCATGGAAACTTCCAGCAAGAATACTGGAGTGGGTGGCCATTTCTTTCTCCAGGGGATCTTCCCAATCCAGGGATAGAACCCGCATCTTCTGTGTCTCCGGCATTGGCAAGTGGATTCTTTACCACTGTGCAACAAGGTTGGCCCCTATGTTTTAATAGTAAATATAAATCACATTTATGCTTTGGTTTGGGATTTCTGTCCAGGATTAAAATATTTTGTTTTAACAGATACTTTTACTCGACCTGCCCTGAGGGAAGGGCCATATTATGACTTAGAGCGAGCTGTGCTGCTCCCGCAGACACAGAGTCCTGCACAGCACTCTTCATCACACCAACACGCCAGGATGGAGCAGAGGAGGAGGAAGAGCTGTGGGCCAGGAGGTCACACCTGCAGCCCTAGGGAAGTCTTTCCAAGGATGGCTACCGGGTCCCTCTGATTTGCTTCTCATCGGGTGGACCCCAGCGCTCCCGGAGGAATTTCATGCTTCCTTACCCCTCTTGCTTTGGGCTGAGATGTATCAAAGGAAGTTTACCCACAGGACTACCTCTTCCAGGGACCCAGGGAGTTGGGAGTCCCAGCGTGCTCGGAGCTCAGGCAGCAGCTAATTGGCCATGTGAGGCCTCGAATCCCAGCTGTGCCAGGTGGAGAGACCCTCCCCAGCAGAAGATCCCAGCATGCAGGTGCCACGAATGGTGGCTGAGGGGACAGAGAGAGGGACAGGTGAGTTCAACATGGCCCACCCTGGTTGAACCAAGTCATGGGAGCTCCTGGTAGCCAGAACCAGAGGGCCTGGACAGGCTATCACTGACATCTCGGGGTCCACCGCATCCCCTCCTCACTCTCACTTCACTGCAAGGAAGGCAGAGCTGAAGAGGGGGAGGGGGCGGTTCCTTGGTGTCATTGAGAGTACAAGGCTATTTGCACAGGGGTCGGTGGCCAAGGTGGGTAGTGGCCACCACACTTGGCACCAGCCTCAAACACATATTTGAGAGGATCTTGGGCATCCAAGGTCAAACTGTCCACCTCTGCTGTCATGTGAGAGTTGGGGTCAAATATTCCAGAAAGGAAAGCCTAAATATTGCAAATACGACAGTCTATTCTTTCATCCGCATCCTCTATTGAGAGAGTGAGTCCTGGCTCTCATAGACAATCTTCTAAGAGAACTTCAGTCTCAGAGGGAACGTGGGGCGTCATCACTCCTCCACAGGCACCGCTGACCTCCAGCCTCTGTCTGCACACCCCCACTCCTGGGGAACTCACCCTTTAAAAGTCAGACAGCTACAGATCTGACCTCTAGAAAACATGAAACTCTATAAAATCAGCTTTCACCCTCTCGCTAATCCTCCTCCCCACCCTGGGAGGCACTGTGGCTCTGTGCTAATGATCCATCCTTCCCACTCCTCCTCTTAGGTTGCATCATATCCTGTTAGTTCCTCTGGCCATCGCACAACTGGTCCCCACATTTCATGAGAGTATGTGGCAGACAAGCGAGGTCTGGGCTGTGACGGACAGGAAGCAGCACCCGGCAGGAGGACCCAGACATTGAGCTGATGTGATCATATTGGTGGCTCCCATTGCTCCAAGCAATCACCCCACGGGGTGTGCCAAGGTGCCAGGGGCATGGAAGTAAGGACAGGGGAAGGACATGGCACATCCTGAATGTGTCACAGTCCCTGTCTGGCAGGTTCTCAGCCCATGGAGCTGGGCCATCCCCTCTCCACGAATTATTCAACATCAGGGCAGAGCAGGAAAGAACCCTGAGATTCTCAGAGATGCAGAGAGGTCTGCTGATGGTTGCCATGATAGTTAAATCTCAGAGACAGTGAAGCTGAGATATCTCTCAGCATCTACAAGGGTGACAGACAAATCACCCACTTTAGCCTGGTGAGGACTGGTCCCTGCTCTGGTCCTGGCCTGGCCTAGAGATAGGACGATCACTGGGTTGAGTCAGGATGGCAAAAAGTGCTTAACAATTTCTGAAGTTAAAGTAGAGCTAAAATAAGGGGCAGAACGTGCAGTATTAGATACTCAAACAAAGCGTAGAAATGGCACGACTCAGAAGTGTCCCCATGGGGAGGGAAAGCATGTCCTTCATAAATGACCAGGAGATGCAAGCCATTCTCACACCATGGACACTCAGCTCTGTAGGAACCCTGGAACAATCCCGTGGCAACAGCTCAGAATCTCCCAGAGAGGGAGGGCTCTGTGCATGATTATCAAGGTGCAAGTCAGCAGAAATGTTTGCAATTTCAGGTCAGTGTGAGCACATCTGAAAGGAGGAGTGGGCAGTGGATAGTGTATTGGTTCATGGGCAGTGAGGCATGGAAGGGTCTGTGTGATCCATGGGAGGATCACTGGGTGACACTGAACTGTTCCATCTCATTGTCTCTCTCCTGCTCTTGACTCTCTGCCCCTGTCGCCCAGTTCAAGGAAATGTCAGCCCACAGAAATGGAAACCTCTCAGAGATGCCTCTGCAAGAGTTCGTGCTGGAGGGATTTGAGGGAGGTCCGCAGACCCAGGCCCTGCTCTTTGCTCTGTTCCTGGCCCTGTACATGGTGGACGTCCTGGGGAACCTCACCATGATCATGCTCATCACCCTGGATGCCCGTCTGCACTCCCCAATGTACTTCTTCCTCAAGAATCTCTCATTTGTGGACTTGTGTTACTCATCTGTCGTCTACCCCAAGGCCCTGGCCAACTTCCTGTCCTCCTCCAAGGTCATCACCTTAGGGGGATGTGCCACCCAGTTCTTCTTCTTCTCTATGGTGGGCACCACTGAGGCATTCCTCCTGGCCGTGATGGCCTATGACCGCTTCGTGGCCATCTGCAGCCCCCTGCGCTACCCCATCTCCATGCGCCCCTCGGTCTGCGCCTGCCTGGTGCTGGGCACCTACTGTGGGGGTTTCTTCAACTCCATCCTGCAGACGATCCTCACATTCAGCCTCCCGTTCTGCAGCTCCAACCACATCGACCACTTCTTCTGTGATGTGCTTCCCTTATTTAGGCTTGCCTGTGCTGACACTACCATCAACGAGCTGGTCATGTTTGGCCTTTGTGGCCTTATAATTGTGGGCACCATACTTGCGATCCTCATCTCCTACGGCTACATCACAGGGACCATCCTGAGGATGCGCTCAAGAGGAGGGAGACACAAGCTCTTCTCCACCTGTGGCTCCCACATGACAGCGGTGTCCATCTATTATGGGACAGTTTTTGTCATGTATGCCCAGCCAGGAGCTGTGGAGTCCATGGAACAGGGCAAGGTGGTCTCTGTCTTCTACACCCTCATCATCCCGATGCTCAACCCGCTCATCTACAGTCTGAGAAACAAGGAGGTGAAGGATGCCCTGCAGAGGCTGGGGCAGAGACACACAGCCACGTGAAGGAGTGTGGCCAGAAAGGACAACGTGTTTTGAGGTCAGGACAAGATGGCTTAATGGGAGGTACTAGGTTTGGTTGAAGGAATTTTTTCCTTATTCCCTCAATTCATTCTTTCATCCAACATTTCATTCAACAGTTCACATACCATCGTCCAAGCATTTCAAGTGTGAGATACAATGTGAATGAGACAGTTTCTTTCGCATCAGAAAATTAATATCATCAATGGGGCAAGACTCTATTCTTGACCTTTGTAGGTAGAGTGATGAACAGGGAATCTTTGAGGCATAGTATGTGTCCCAAGTTCAACTCTACCAGTGAAGGTACATAACTAGACAAAGTCTCTGGCCATTTCCTTCACTTCTTTCCTGAATCTAACACAAATGTGTGCTCAGAATGCTCCCCTGGACCACCTAGGAGGGGGGCTTTAGCACATGAGCCTTGCATCTTCCTTGGTGATAGCCTGAGATTACTACTGCCAGATGGGAGGAGTTAGGAAGACCATGTCCCCCTTAATTCTGCAGTGTGGTTGTTCTTCCACCTTCCCCTCCTGTTCACGATACTACCACACCAACAAGGCTGCAGGGAGCACCTGTGTCCTGCTTCAGAGGCTCTCAGTGCGCCCTGTCCTGGGTTTCCCCCCTCAGACAGCGGCTGGGAACCCCAGGGAGTCAACGTGGGTGTCTGATTCTCAAAGCTCAGCTGACCCTTTACCACACGGCCTGGTAGCTGACACTGTCCTGACTACTTATGACCCTGACAATTGGTGCTTTGTCAGCGCAGACATCTATTAGTACAGGTAACAGTCCTGGTGGCTGCAGAGGAAATTAGGGGTTGGTAAGAGATGGTGCTCTTTCTTGGCAGGGAGCATAACTTCCTATCCCTGTCCCATGCTCCCCAGGAGCCTGGTCCCTCAATCTTGACCTGCCCACTCAGAGATCCATCCTCGTGCTCTCTGGACCCAACACACAGCCTGGACTCAGAGCCCAGTGGTCTCCTCATGGTGTCTTCCTTCAGTAGCGTCATCCACTCCCATGGTCACTACATGGAACTTGACCAGTGAACTTGGGAGTGGTCTCTGATCATAGTTCTCCACCTCCTTGCTCAGGAGAACCGTGGGGAGGGATCAACACCCAAGCATCAAATTGCTGCTCACCATCACTTATTTCCAGCACACTCCAAGGTATCTGCTGGATTCTTGGCCCCATTTGTCTTCACTTTGAGCTCTCCAAAATTATTTCTGTCTCTGCAGTATATTACTGTATTCATCTGATATGATATATTTTTTGTTGAGGAGTTCCCCAAATTATCTCTCCATGATATCATGCTTCTCATCCTCTGATACTATAATATCACTCTATCTCCCACCCAATTTCCCCGTGTCCTCCTCCTCATCCTCCTTCCCCACTCCCTCCCCCTCCACTCTCCCTCCTCCCCCTCCTCTGCCCCTCCTCCCCCTCCAATGCCCTCTCCTCCTCCTCCTTCTCTCTCTCCCTCTCATTTATCCTGTATTATTCCATGGGGTTTCAAAAAGATATTCTTGTACCTATACCATCTTATTTGAAATGGAGAAAAGAACAATCTCTTTTTTCTTCAATAACTGTACAATTATCACTATTATATAAAATCTAATTGTATACACAGTAAGGAATCAATGATTTTTTGTAAAAAGAACATTAATTCTGACTTTGCAATAAATCAGGAAAGCTTATCGGATATTATATGAAATAAATTTTCTCCAGTAATCTAGAAAAAATAATTTTTTAAAACACTACAGATTATCGTTTCATCCATGTTTCCTACATTTCAGATTGTAGTGAAGATCTCTGTACAATGTAAGTGTTTTATTTGGTTTGTTAATTCTGTACATGCTTTGCAATCTTCTGCCACTTAATAGGTTCTCAGTCCATATCTGTTGGCTGATTATAACCTGAGTTCAGTGTTAATTAGTCACTGAACTCCAAAATGTAACTTAAATAATTCTAGCTACATTATCGAGTTAGTGAGGAATAAACATCTTGGATTTCAAGACCATAGTGTACTTTAAATTCTGTTTCTATGCTAACTTTTCTTAAGATTATAAGTTTCTAATTGTGTTTAAAAAACAACATTTTTGTTGTACTTGCTTTTAAGTGTACAGTTCAGCAGTGCTCAGCATATACACCTTCTGGTGTAACAAATCTCCAGAACTTTTTTCATCTTGCAAAATTGAACTGCATACCCCTCAGCAGCAACTCCTTATTTCCCCTGCCTCAACCACTGGCAGCCAACACTTTATTTTTGTCTCTATGAATGTGACTACTTTAGATACCTCACATAAGCATACAATATTTGTCTTTTTGTGTGTCTGGTTACCTCACTTAACAAAATGTCTTCAAGTTTCATCCATGTTGCAGTAAATATCAGTATTTTAATCTTTTAAAAAGCTAAATAATATTCCCTCATATATACACTACAACATTTTGTTTACCATTTTATTTGCCAATGAACACTTGTGTTCCTTCTACCTTCTGCCTATGATGAAGAATGCTGCTATGTATGTAGGTGTGCAAATATCTCTTATAGTTACTGCTATTAAATTGAGGCAGGATATACACTCAAATACGTGATTATTGGATCATATAGTAATTTTTTTTTAATTTTGGAGGAAACTGCAAAGAATTTTCCATAGTACTTTATACATTCCCACCAACAGTGCAAGAATGTTCCAATTTCTGCTAGTCAACATATATACTTACATACATACAACATGCAAACATACTTTTATTTCTTTTGTATATCCATGCTGATAGTTCCAAAGTATTATCATATTGTTGTTTATTTTCATTTCAATAATGATTAGTGCTGTTGAGCATATTTTCATGTTAGTTGTCAATGTGTATAACATGTTTAGAGAAATATGCATTCATATTTAGAGAAATATATTTTCATAGCTTAAAGATTTTTCATTGAGTTTCATTGAGTTTTTAATTGTTGTTGCCATCATTCCATTGCTCAGTTGAGTCTCACTCTTTGCAACCTCATGGACTGCAGCACTCCAGGCTTCCCTATCCTTCACCATCTCCCAGAGTTTATTCACACTCATGTCTATTGAGTCGACAAACGCCATCCAACCATCTCATCCTTGGTCGCCCGTCTCCTCCCGCCCTCAGTATTTTCCAGCATCAGGGTCTTTTCCAATCAGTCAGCTCTTCATATCAGGTAGCAGAAGTATTGGAGCTTAAGCCATAGCATCAGTCCTTTCAATGAATATTCAAGTTTGATTTCCTTTAGGATTGACTAGTTTGATCTCCTTGCAGTCCAAGGAACTCTCAAGAGTCTTCTCCAACACCACAGTTCGAAAACATCAATTCTTTGGCACTCAACCTTCTTTATGATCCAACTCTCACATCCATACATGACTAATGGAAAAATCATAGATTCAACGAGATGGACCTTTGTTGGCAAAGTTATATTTCTGCTTTTGAATATGTTGTCTTAGTTTGTCATAGCTTTGCTCTGAATTTCATGGCTGCAGTCACCATCCACTGTGATTTTGGAGTCCAACAAAATAAAGTCTATCACTGTTTCTATTGTTGCCCCAACTATGTGCCGTGAAGTGATGAGATCCGGATGCCAAGATCTTAGTTTTTTGAATGTTGACCTTTAAGCCAGTTTTTACAATCTCCTTTCACCTTCATCAAGAGGCTCCTTAGTTCACCTTCACTTTCTGCCATTAGGGTGGTGTCATCTGCATATCTGAGGTTGTTGATATTTCTCCCAGCAGTCTTGATTCCAGCTTATGAGTCATCCAGCATGGCATATCGCATGATGTACTCTTGAGAGAGTTAAGATTTAGGCAGGTTGATAGGGAGTCCAAGGCCCCTTTAAGGTGGAGGTGAACATTTTTGTTCACATTCTTCTGCATTAATCATGTAGGCTGCACAGGCAACAGTATATCTTGCTTATGCTTTTCATTAAGGCTTGTGCAACAATGTATCTTGCCCCAGAGAACTGGCTTTTCTTTAGATATGGAGCTAATGAATGTACAGCCGTAATATATCTTAATCATGGGTATGGTTTTCTTTGTCTGTATGTTAATGATTATAATTGTAACAAATCTTGCCTGGGAACCTGTTTTCTCATATCCATTGCTTACACAGCAACAATATATCTCACACAGAGACATTCTGCCCAGAACCCATTCTCCTTGACTAATCTCCGATCGATGTTATCTTGGGATGTACTCTGTGCGAGAAGGATTCTGGTAAAACTTTTACCACCTTGTACAGTCTTGAAGTATTCTTTTTATCTTCTTAGCAGCCAACTGAAAAGTATATACTGCCCTGCTAAAACCAGTGAGGGGGGCGTACTCTTTCTCCCCCCTTCTGATGTCTATGTCAAAAGCTTTCCTATTCTTTCACTTTAGTAAATTCTCTGCTGCACAAAGCTCTCAATGATTGAGACCCTGTCTTTGGTCCCAGAGTGAAATTTTCTTTGAATACCACGAACTTGACACCAGCCACCATTAGATACCACTCTGCATATCAGTTAAATAAGAAGGAAGACAATATACAGCTTTGACATACTCCTTTCCCAATTTTGAACCAGTTTGTTGTTCCATATCTGGTTTGAACTGCTGCTTCTTCACTGGCATACAGATTTCCCAGGAGCCAGGTGAAGTGGTCTGGTATTCCCCTCACTTTAAGAATTTTCCACAGTTTGTTGTGATCAACACAGTCAAAGGCTTTAGCATAGTCAATGAAGCAGAAGTAGACTTTTTTTGGGATTTCCCTTGTTTTTCTGGAATACATTCAAGGGAGTAGATATGGTAGGCTGAGTGCCTGTAGAACCATGGACAGAGGTTTGCAACATTGTACAGGAAGCGGTGACCAAAATTATCCTCAAGAAAAAGAATTGCAAGAAGGCAAAGTGATTGTCTGAGGAAGCCATACAAATAGCTGAGAAAAGAAGAAAAGCAAAAGGTAAAGAAGAAAGGGAAAGATATACCCGGCTGAATGCAGAGGTCCAGAGAATAGCAAGGAAAGATAAGAAAGCCTTCTTAATGAACAATGCAAAGAAACAGAGGGAAAAAATAGAATGGTAATCACTACAGGTCTCTTTAAGAAAATTGGAGATACCAAGGGAACATTTCAAGAAAACATAGGCACAATAAACAGCAAAAACAGTAAGGAACTAACAGAAATAAAGGAGATTAAGAAGAGGTGGCAAGAATAAACAGAAGAACTATACAAAAAGGATCTTAATGACCCAGATAACCACGATGGTGTGGTCACTCACCTAGAACCAGAAGTGTGAAGTCAACTGGGCCTTAGGAAGCATACTACAAACAAAACTAGTGGAAGTGACGAAATTCCAGCTGAGCTATTGCAAATCCTAAAAGATGACGCTGTCACAGTGCTTCTCTCACTATGCCAGCAAATTTGGAAAACTCATCAGTGGTCACAGAACTGGTAAAGGTCAGTTTTCATTCCATTTGCAAAGAAAAGGAATGTCAAACATCGTTCAAATTGCCACACAGTTGCATTCATTTCACATGTCAGCAAGATTACGCTCAAAATACTTCAAGATAGGCTTCAATAGTATGTGAGCCAAGAACTTCCAGATATACAGGCTGGATTTAGAAAAGGCAGAGGAACCAGAGATCAAACTGCCAACATATATTGGATCATAGAAAAAGCAAGGGAATTCCACATATGAGTGATACAATGCTCATTTCTCTGTCTGGCTTTCTTGGCATGGTGTGATCATCTCTAGGCCCATCCATGTTGCTGCAAATGGCATTATTTCATTTTTTTCCTGGCTGAGCAATACTCCATTGAACATATTTGCAAAACAGAAATATGCTTACAGATATCAAAACAAACTTATAATTACCAAACAGAAAATGTGCAAGGCAGAGAAATGATCAATCAGGAGTTTGGGATTAACATACACAGACTACTATGTATAAGAGAGATAACCAAGAAGGACCTACTAGATAGCACAGGAAAATCCACTTAATGGCCCATGATAGTAAATCAGAAAAGAATGTAAAAAAGAACAACATTTTGCAAATAGTTGAGCAAAGAAGAGAAGCAAAAGGAAAGGGAGAAAGGGAAAGATATACCTCACTTGAATGCAGAGTCTCAAGAATAGCAAGGAGAGATAAGAAGGCCTTCTTAAATGAACTATGCAAAGAAATCAAGGAAAACAATAGAATGGGAAAGACTAGAGATCTCTTCAAGAAACTGAGATATCAAGCAAACATTTCATGCAAGGATGGGCACAATAACAGACAAAAAGTGGTAAGGACCTAACAGAAGCAGAGGAGATTAAGAAGAAGTGACAAGAGTATGCAGAAGAAGTCTACAAAAAGATCTTAATGTCCCAGATAACCATGATGGTGTGGTCACTCACCTAAACCCGAACATCTTGGAGTGTGAAGTCAAGCGAGTCTTAGGAAGCATTTATACAAACAGTGCTAGTGGAGGTGATAGAATTCCAGCTGAGATATTTTAAATTCTGAAAGATGATGCAGTTAAAGTGCTGCAGTCAATATGCCAGCAAATCTGAAAAACTCAGCAGTGGCCACAGGACTGGAAAACTGAAAAGTTCTTGGGGATTCCAATCCCCAAGAAGCAATATCAAAGAATGTTTTAATGATCCTACAACTACTCATTTCACATGCTGGCAAGGTTATGTTCAAATTCCTTCAAACTAGGCTTCAGCAATACATGAACTGAGAACTTCCAGATATACAAGCTGGATTTTGAAAAGGCAGAAGAACCAGTGATCAAACTGGCAACATTTTTTGGATCTTGAAGAAAGCAAGGCAATTCCAGAAAACGTCTATTTCTGCTACATTGACTAAGTTAATGCCTTTGACTATGAGCTCAACAAACTGTGGGAAATTCTTAAAGAGATAGGACTACCACATTAACTTACCTGCCCTCTGAGAAACTTGCATGTGAATTAAGAAGGACCAGTTAGAACTGAACATGAGACAACTGACTGGTTCAAAGTTGGGGAAGGAGTACAAGGCTGTATATTGTCACACTATTTAACTTCTATGTGGAGTACATCAAGCAAAATGCAAGGCTGGTTGAAGAACAAGCTAGAATCAAGATTTCTGGGATCAACAACCTCAGATATGCAGATGATACCACCCTAATGGCAGAATGTGAAGAGGAAGTAGAGAACATCTTGATGAGGGTGAAAGAGGAGAGTGAAAAAACTGGCTTAAAGCTCAACATTCAAAAGCTAAGAATATGGCATCTGGTCCCATCACTTCATGGCAAACAGAAAAGGGAAAAGTGGAAGCAGCAACAGATTTTATTTTCTTGGGCTCCAAAATTACTGTGGACAGTGACTGCAGCCATGAAATTCAAAGACACTTGCTCCTTAGAAGGAAAACTATGACAAACCTAGACAGCATATTAAAAAACAGAGACATCACCTTGCCTATGATGGTCCATATAGTCCAAGGTATGGCTTTTCCAGTAGACATGTATGGATGAGAGAGTTGGATCATAAAGAAGGTTGAGTGCTGAAGAATCGATGCTTTCAAATTGTGGTGCTGGAGAAGACTCTTGAAAATCCCTTGAACTGCAAGAAAATGAAACCAGTCAATCCCAGAAGAAATCAACCCAGAATATTCATTGAAAGGACTGATGCTGAAGCTGAAGGTTCAATACTTTGGCCACCTGATGTGAAGAGCCAACTCACTGGAAAAGACCCTGATGCTGGGAAGATTGAAGACTAAAGGAGAAGGGGGCAGCAGGAGATGAGATGGTTAAATAGCATCACCAACTCAGTGGCCATGAATTTGAGCAAACTTCTTGAGATATAGGAGAACAGGGAAACCCAGCATGGTACAGTTCGTCGGGTAGAAAGAGTCAGATATGATGTAGTGACTGAACAACAAGAAAATAACTGATTTATTTGTTGTACTCTTGAAATTAGCAAACATTGTAAATCAACTATACTTGAATAAAATAAAAATTCCAAAACAAAAAAGCAAACCACCCAATTAAAAACTGGCCGAGTACCTAAATAAACCTTTATCAAAGGAGAAATACAATGGCTAACACACACTTGAAAAGACTCTCAGCATCACTCATCCTCAGGGAAATGCAAATCAACAGCAAACTGAGATATCACTTCACGCCTATTTGAATGATTATCATAAAAAAGTGAAGAATAGTGAGTATTGGTAAGAATGTGGAGACAAGGAACCATCAGGCACCGTTGTTGGAGTTGAAATTTGCTGTGGCCACTGTGGGAAACAGTACGGTGCTCTCCTCCACTTACCAAAACTGAAAATAGGACGTCTATGAGATCTAGCAATTCCACTTCTGCATATTTCCCTGAAGAAAACAAAGACACTCTTTTGAAATGATATATGCACACCAATTTTTTTCTACATCATTCTACACAATAGACAACATAAGGAAGCAATCTAAGTGTCCTTCAAAAGAAGAATGAATAAATATGTGACATATAATTGAATAGACACACACACACTGGAGTATTAATCAATGATAAAATTACAAAATCCTTTCCTGCTGTTTGTGACAAATGGATGGATTTAGACGGTTTTATCCTTTGTGAAAGAAATCATTTAGGGAAAAGGAATACGATATGACCTCACATAATTGTGTCTTTTCAAAGAAATCAAAAAAACATAATAAATTGGAATCAGACTGATACATACATAGAACACAGGGTGGTTGCCAGAAGGAAAGGCATTGAGGGGCTAAATAGATAAAGGGAGTATCCAGGCATAAAGTCTGTAGTAAATAAATAAATCCGGGATATAATTTACAGCATAAAGAATATGTATTCTTAGTCATCATATTATTAATATAAAACCTTACATGGGAACAGATGGTTATTAGATTTATTGAAATGATTATTTCATAATGTACGTGCTGTGTGCTTAGTCACTCAGTCACATCCAACTCTGCGACCCCATGGACTGTAGCCAGCCAGCCTCCTCTGTCCATGGGGATTCTCCAGGCAAGGATACTGGAGTGGGTAGCCATGCCCTCCTCCAGGGGATATTCCCAACCCAAGGATCGAACCCAGGTCTCCCGCATTGCAGGCAGATCCTTTACCATCTGAGCCACAAGGGAATATAACTGTCAAATCACTATGCAGTACACCAGAAACTAACCTAGTATTACAATAGACTATACTGCAATTAAAATATAATTCATATGGCCAGGCTCATCAGAGGTAATGTGTGTAAATAAAATACCTTAGGCAATGGCTGGTATATAAAAGATTATTGATGGATAAATGTTCATTGTGTCCTTATGGGTGATTATTTCAAAGAGAAATTAAATCCTTAACTTTTTTCTTTCAAACTTCACCCCAACCAATATGGTCAGTACTCATGATCCAGTTTTTTGTAGACTCTTTACTGAACTTATTACAATATTGTTTCTGTTTTATTTATTTTTGTTTGTTTGTTTGGCCATGAGACATGTGGAATCATAGTTCCTGGACCAGAGATCAAACTCATACTCCCCTGCATTGCAAGGTGAAATCTTAATCAGTGGCTCATGAGGGAAGACCCCGTGACCCAGTTTTAAATGACAACACAACAATAATAATACGTGGACAAGCGTTCCCCTTGTGAGTGTGATATCAGTAGGAACAACCTTGGCTTGAGTGACTCAGATCTGACAAATAGTGCCTCTCACAGGGGAGAGAGGTCAGGGGTCGGAGGTAAACTCTTGGTTCCATTTGGGGCCGAAGATCTCTTGGGCTCCTGCTCCATCACCCCAAATGCATGGTGACTTTGTCACTAAAGTTGATGCCACAGACCCCCACCACAGTATTCAACTTTCTGGTATGAATAAGAGAAATAGTATTTGTATTCTTATTATATATTTACAGAAAAAAATCATCACAGCATATCCACTCATGGAATCCCCTACCATTCGTGTTAAAAACCTAAATGCCACTGTCATTTTTGTTCACTGCCAAGTTTTGTCCCCCAAAGTTAACCATTATCAAAACTCTATAAGTCAATGCTATTCATTCTAAATAGAGCTTCACTGGTACAGTCATTTCAAGTATTTCCTAGATAAATGCATAAATAAAAACCAACTTTACATGATACAGTTTCTCACCAAGAAAAGTGAAAGGACAGAATGATTTACAGCAAGAACAATTCACACTCCTGTTCTCTTCGAAGCTATGAATGTAACAATCCAGATCAACAGAGGTTTGGTGAAGAAATTAGAACAGAAAAGAAGGATTGGCATGAATAACATCTCTCTGCTGATCTTTAGCCAATACTGTAATCACTATAATACCTCATAGACTCCTTTAGTCCCTTGGAGGCAGAACAGCTTAAAGGGAAGGCTTTTAGCTTTAGAGTTGATTACGGTAATTGGATGACACAAGTGAAGAAAGGTGGAAGGAAAGGAGCCTCCATTATATAAAATTAATGTAAAATTTAATGAGGTTGAGAAAAAAAAATGTGCCTTTCTGCTCAGGAACACACTTCAAGATACAGATTTTAGGGAGGACAAAAATGTCCATTGCATAATACACATTACTGAAAAAATCAAATAGAAAGGAAGTAATCTAAACATCTCTCTAAAGAAGATTCTACAAGTAAATTGTGACATGTGATCATGTTTAAAGCAATTGAAATAAGTGAACTAGAACATGGAAGAATTGGAAAAGGGGGTCGAGATCTGTGCAGAGTACGTTCTGACACAGAGCTGGAGAGGCGACATAGCCCTGAGATAGGAGAGTGAAGGTGTATTGCTACCTTGCCCGGTGAAAGCAGACTGCCTCACCGCTCTCCTGAGTCTGCGACCAGGGCTGCCAGAACTAACGCACGGTCGGTGACTTTCACAACAGGAGTTTACTCTCTTGCAGGTCTAGAGGATAGATGTCCAAAATCAAACTGTCTCCAGGGCCTGCTGCCCTTGGAAGCTTGAGACAGACATTCTTCCGTGACTTTTCCTGGCTTCTGGAGCCTCTGGCACCCTTGGCACTCCTTCCCCTGCCCCTGTTGATGCATCACTCCAACCTCTGCCCAGCTTTCTCTTGTCCTTCTTCCTTGTGTCTTGTTCCTCTGTTCCATCTCCTCTTCTCAGAAGAACACCTGTCAGTGGATTTAGGGCCCACCTGATCAACCCATCGTGACCTCATCCTAACTGATTCATTTGGAAAGGTCTTATTTCCAAGTAAGGACACAGTTGGCATTTTTCAGTAGACAATTACTGGGGGTGAGGGGGACACCATGGGGTCTACTAGAATTCTGTACTGTGTGCTCAAGGTAATTTGCTCTGCAGTTGCTGAATGTATTGTCCTGTCTGTCAAGTACAATCAATTTGGTTGATATGTAGAATCAACTGTTACATGACTACAGTTTTTCTCTTGCATTATTACTGAGAGAGACATGGTAAAATATTACCTATAATTTGGATATGTGTGTGTGCTAATCACTCAGTTATGTCTGACTCTTTGCAGACCCATGGGATGTGCAAACCAGGCTCCTTTGCCATGGAATACTGGAGTGGGCAAGAACACTGGAGTGGGTTGCCATTCTATTTCTTTTTAATTCTGTCAGTTTTTACTTCATATAGTTAAGTCTTTATTAGTTGTACACAAATTTATATTTTCCTATCATCCAGGTGGATAAAACATTTTCATTATGACATGTCCCTTTACAAATAAGCTTTTCCGCAGAAATCTAGTTTGTCTAACAATTATTCAGGCACATGAGCCTTGTTTATCTTAGAATGTATATGATACAATTTTCTCCAGCATTTCCATTTCAAATTTTCTATATTAAATTAAACATTAAACATATATCATCTTTATACTTTGGTTTTGGCTTTCCAACTGGGATTATAATATTTTGTTTTAATGGATTTATTGTATTTAAGCTATATTCAGTGAGAGTGGGGCTGCCTTGAAGAGAATCCAAATAGCCAAAACCAGGACAATTTTTGCATGAAAAAGGGTCATAATGGTAATAGGTGTCATAGAAAGGGCTGTGCTGTTGCCCTGGGCACAGACTCCCCACCTGTCACTTTTCCTCGAAGCAACAGATGAGGATGGAGCAGAGGAGAGAGGAGAGGGATGTGGACCAGGAGGTCCCACCTGCCACCCAGGGAGATCTTTCCGAGGACAGTCATAGAATCCGTATAAGTCATCTGCATTTCTCTACTGTGTGCCCCACCCACATGCACGGATCCCTAATGGACTTCCGGCTGTGTGCCTCGCCTGTACTGGACTGAGACACATCAAAGGACGATTGGTTACAGGACTGCAGCTCCTGGGACCCAGGGGGTTATGGGTCCCAGGGCACTCAGAAGCCCAGGTCTCACCTAATTGGCCATTCGGGGCCTCAAGTCCCAGACCTGCAAACAGAGAGCATCTTCCCAGCAGAGTGACCCTCGGGTGCAGGAACCTACATGTTGCCCACATGACAGATAATGTGGAGAGTCAGGTGACTGAGTCCATCCCCTGCTGTGCTTCCATCAAGACCCAGGAGTTCCTGGAGCCAGAGCCTGCTGCCCTCTGCTGTCCCCTCCTCACTCACTTCCCTGCACAGGAGGCCAGAGGTGGACGAGGGACGGGGAGCTCAGTGCCACGTCATTATCACCAGCACAGACCTGGGTCAGGAGTCCTGTCCTCCCCGGGAGCACAGGGTCCTGGATGAGCCATGGCCCTTCTGACATCACAGGAGCACTGTGGTCATCACTCAGCAGGGCGTGGTCAGCATCACTGACAGGTGAGTCCTGGGAGCCTGGATCCTGGACAACAGGTCCCCTCCTCCCCAACTGCTCTGGGCGGGTCAGTTAGGGCAGCGGGTCTGAACTTTATCAGAGTAGAAATAATCAGGGGTCCTCGTACAAAGGTGGATTTTAAGTCAATGGCCTGAGATCCTGAACCTGACAAGCATCAGGCAATGCTGGAGCTGCAGGAGCTCAGATCATGCTTGAGTGATGAGAGTTTGCAAGTAAAGGATTCAGGACACAGTCACCACAAATATTCAATAGATCCTCAAAAGGAGCGCTGGGTTTCTCTGCTTCGCCCTGGAAGGTGATTGTCAGACTCAACTCAGAGGCAGGTTTACTGAAGCTGCTGCAGTAGCCCCACTTGGTCATTTCAATAAGCCAGAAGAATGTGTTTATTCAGTTTTTCAAAACCAGTTTTGGAGCTTAGTTTCCCAGGTGAAAAAGCCAAGTACTCTTGATGTGGTCCCCAGGCACGCTAGGGGTCACCGTTGTGATGACTCGAGGCCCCTGAGGTGAATGAATTGTCTCAGGAAACAGCCAAATAAGTAAAGCTGGGAACCCCCAGGGATATAACATCAAGGTCACCAAACCCGGGGATAGTGGGTGAAGGTGGTCACTCTGGTCACTTTGAGATTACTATGAGGTGAGGACCTGGGTGGACAGACTGTGTGTGTGTGTGTGTGTGTGTGTGTGTGCAGGACAGGGCTCGGTGCATAGGGCTTGGTGGCCAACACATGTAGGGCAGCACTTGTCCACCATCAGTGTCCATATCCAACTTCAAATTTGAGTGGACCCTGCCTGCGCATCTAAGATAGACTGCCCCCCTCTGCTGTCATGAGAGGATTAGACTTAAGTCTCCCAGGAGAGGACAGCCGGACCACTAACGCTTGCACCTGCACACTTTTTGTTGCAAAGCATGGACTCTCATAGACCATCTTCCAAGAGAACTTCAAGCTGAGGGAACATGGGGGTCATCACTCTCCCACAGGCACCACTGACCACCAGCCTCCGATTGCACACCCCCAGTGCGCAGGAGCTCGCTCCCCACTCCTCCCTCCCAACCATTCCTCTAGCCATCACACAGCGGGTCCCCATGTCCCATGGGAGTGTGGTGGTCAGCCCTGCTCAGGGCAGACAAGGGAGGTCTGTCTGGGCTGTGACAGGGACAGGAAGCAGCACCCAACAGGAGGATCCAGACACTGAGAAGATGTGACCATGTTGGAGGCTCCCATTGCTTCAAGCAATGACTATATGAGATGTCCAGAGGAGCCAGGGGCATAGAAGTAAGGACAGGAGGAGGACATCACCACATCCCAAATGTGCCACAGCCCCTGTTCTGCTGCTTCTAAGGCCATAAAGCTTGGCTGTCCCCTCCCCATTAATTGTCCATTATCTGTACATTGCAAGAAAAAAAAACCTTTACATCCTCAAGGATGCAAACAGCTCTGTTGATGTTTGCCATCATGGTTCTATCCTAGAGACAAAGATGCCAAGAGAGATCTCAGGGTATGCAGGAAAGATAGACATAGCACCAAGTGGTCTGGTGTTCCCTCCTCATATTTTTCAACATCAGGACATTGGTTTGAGGCCTCCTGAGATCCTCAAGGATGCACAGTGCTCAGCAGACAGAATGAAGCTGTGGTCCAGGTTCACACATTGATGTTACACGGGGCTCAGGGTCTGCAGGACAGACTGATAGAAAATTTCCTGGTTGATGCTAGTTCTTGCTCTGGCCTGGAGATACAATCATCAACAACACACCACCAGGCTGGTGTGAGGTGTTCAATAAATATTTATAAAATTTGTGAATGAATTAATAAGACAGGAAAGTGCAGGATTAGATACTTGAGTGAGGAGTGGAAATTACATGGCTCAGGAACATCCCTATGGGGATGGAAAGCATTTACTAAGAAGAGACAGAGGAGATTGCAACACTCCTCACACTTTAGGTTTTCAGTCTGCAAAGCTCCTGGCAGCCACTACACACCCCATAACAGCCGCTCAGAGTCACCCAGAGAGAAAGTGAACTTGCATATCTGTGCATTAATGAATCAAAGGAAATGTTCCCTTTTCAGGTCAGTCTGTGCTCATCTGGGAGCAGAACTGGGCAGCAGGTGGTCTCTTGGTCAGTGGGCAGTGAGATGGTGCAAAGTCCTTGATCTCCAAGGGAGGACGATCATGTGACATTGATCTGCTCACTCTCCCTCTCTCCCACCTGCTCTCTGCTCTCTGCCCCATGTCATGGTCAGGGTCATGTCACCCCACAGAAATGGAAACCTCTCAGTGATGCTTCTGCAGGAGTTTGTGCTGGAGGGATTTGAGGGAGGTCCGCAGACCCAGGCCCTGCTCTTTGCTCTGTTCCTGGCCCTGTACTTGGTGGACGTCCTGGGGAACCTCACCATGATCGTGGTCATCACCCTGGATGCCCGTCTGCACTCCCCAATGTACTTCTTCCTCAAGAACCTCTCCTTCTTAGACTTGTGCTACTCATCTGTCATCTACCCTAAGGCCCTTGCTGACCTCCTTTCCTCCTCCAAGGTCATCACCTTAGGGGAATGTGCCACCCAGTTCTTCTTCTTCTCCCTGCTCATCACCACTGAGGGATTCCTCCTGGCCGTGATGGCCTATGACCGCTTCGTGGCCATCTGCAGCCCCCTGCGCTACCCCATCTCCATGCGCCCCTCAGTCTGCGCCCGCCTGGTGCTGGGCTCCTACTGCGGGGGCGGCCTCAACTCCGTCCTGCAGACCAGCTTCACATTCAGCCTCCCATTCTGCAGCTCCAACCACATCAACCACTTCCTCTGTGATGTCCCTCCATTGCTCAAGCTTGCCTGTGCTGACACTACCATCAACGAGCTGGTCATGTTTGGCATCTGTGGCCTCATCATCGTGGGCACCACACTCGTGGTCCTCATCTCCTATGGCTACATCACAGTGACCATCCTGAGGATACGCTCAGGAGGAGGGAGACACAAGCTCTTCTCCACCTGTGGCTCCCACATGACAGTCGTGTCCCTCTTTTATGGGACCCTTTTTGTCATGTATGCCCAGCCGGGAGCTGTGCAGTCCATGGAGTAGGGCAAGGTGGTCTCTGTCTTCTACACGCTGGTCATCCCGATGCTCAACCCCCTCATCTACAGTCTGAGAAACAAGGATGTGAAGGATGCCCTGCGGAGACTGGGGCAGAAACACAGAGCCATGTGATTGGAGGTGACCGGAGAGACTGGTTGTTCCGAGACAGGACAAGAGGGCCCTGGGAGAAGTACAGGCTTTGGTTTGAGGAATTCATTCCTCATTCATCTGATTCATTTTTTTCATCCAAACTTTCATTCAACCCTTCATAGGAGCACATCATGGAGCATGCATTGCAAGTATGAGATGCAATAATGAACAAAGCTCTTTTGCCAGCAGAAAAGTAACAGTGCAAAGATGGAACAAGGCCATAATCTGGATCTCTGGGTAACACAGTGGGCATCATCATGAACAGAGAATCTTGAACAGTCTGTATGTCCCAAGTTCAACATCCTCCAGTGAAAATACATAGACTAGATAGATTTTGAGGCCTCTTCCTTCAAGTTATTGCTGAACCTAATGTAAGTAAGTGTTCAGCTACCTCCCCTGGGCCACCTAGCAGGGGGGCCTTAGGACACTCAGCCTTGGTGACAACCTGGGCATCCCCACAGTCGATTAGGGGAGCTAGGAAGACCACGCTTCCCCTCAATCCTGCAGCGGGGCTGTTCCTCCCTCTCCTCCTGTTCACTGATGCCACCACCCAGCAAGGCAGCAGGGAGCACCTGCTCCTGCTTCAGAGGCTCCCAGTGCTCCCTGTCCTGGGTTCTCCCCTTAGACAGCAACTGGGAGCCCCAGGGAGTCAGCGTGGATGCCTGACACCCAAAGTTCACCATCCAACCTGACAGGTGACAGTGTCCTGACTACTTGTAACCCTAAGAAATGGAGCCTTGTCAGCACAGACTTCTCTGAATAAGGATGGAGGGCCTGGTGGCTGAAGCAGACAGCAGGGGTGGGGAGGGAGGGTGCACTTTCTTGGTGGTGAGCACATCTCCCTGCTCTCTGGCCCAGGCTCCCTGTGAGCTTGGACCCTCAGGCTTAACCTGCCCATTCAGAGCTCCATCCTCAGGACCCAACACACGGCCTGGATTCGGAGCCCAGTGTCCTCCTTAACTGGTCTCTCTTTGGTAGAGTCATCCCATGGCCACTCCCAGGAAGCTGTACTCTGGAAGAAGGGTGGTCTGTACCCTGTAGGGGCAGGGGGACGTGCCCTGGGTCTCTGATCACAGCTCCCAACCTTCTTGCTTCTTTGCTCAGGAGACATGAGGAGGGGCTAAGAGCCCAGTGAGCAGATTACTGCTCGCAATACTCAACTGAAACACACTCCAAGGTCTTTGCTCATTTGTTCCTGTTCCTTCTCATTTCTAGACTTTCTGTAAAATTATTTCTATCTTGCCAGTTTACCGCATTCACTTGATGTAATGCGTGCTTCTTTGAGGAGTTCTCCAGTTTTCAGCTATTAGGGCCACTCCTTTTCTTCTCAAGCTATAAGAATGTTGTTTCCCATGCTCCCTTCTTCCTCTTTTTCTCTACTCTGTTTCCTCCTGACCTCTTCCTCCTTTCTCTGCTTTCCTTTCTTTCTTTCATTCCTTTCCCCTCCCCTCCGCAACCACCTCTCCTTCCCTCCACTTACCCTCCTTCTTTTCTCCCACTTTCCCCACTCCTGGCTTGCTCTTCCTCTATCCCTTGTTGTATTTTCTCAGTTTATTTTTAGTCATTAATCCACCTGCAATGAAGGAGACCTGGGTTCAATCTCTGGGTTGGAACGATTCCCTGGAGAAGGGAAAGATTACCCATTCCAGTATTCTGGCCTGGAGAATTCCATGGACTGTATAGTCCATGAAGTCACAAAGAGTCGGACACAACTGAACGACTTTCACTTTCACTTGTCTTTTCACAAGACAAAACTTGGGTTGTCTACTATTTCTATTTACATTTCTAAAGGAAATGGAAAAGCACAATCTTTGTTTTCCTATACAAGTGGAGATTTATCATCATTATTTTATACCTAATGGTACAAAAGAAATCACTAGTTCTTAGTAGAAAAGCATTAATTATGACTTTGGAATAAGTTGTGAAAGCTGATCCAATATTGCATGGAATAGAAAATCTCCAAAATCTGGAAGAAAATTATTTTAAGACCCTACAGATTATCTTTATGTCTGTGTTAACCTATATATCAGACTATAGTGAAGATAGCTGCATAATGCTAAAAGTGGTTTATTCAACCCATTCTATACTTTGCAGGTTGCTGCAACATAATTCATTCCCATTTCATATCTACTGGCTGATTACAACTTGAGGTTGCTGTGAACTCATCATTGAACTCCAAAATATAACTGGCATAACTCTGGTTATATTTATGCAATAGGTGTAGAATAAACACTTTACATTCAAGATCATATTACATGTTTAATTCTGATTCTGCATTAACTTTTAACAAAGCTTAACAACTTTTATCGTGTTTGTGTCTAAAAGTAATCTTTTTGTTGTAGCTAATTTGAAGTGCACAGTTTAGCCAGTCTATCAGCCAGTCAATTCAGTCACTCAGTCCCGTCCAACTTTTCATGACACCATGGACTGTAGCACACCAGACTTCCCTATCCATCATCAACTCCTGGAGACTGCTCAAACTTATGTCCATCAAGTTGGTGATGCCACCCAGCCATCTCATCCTCTGCTGTCCCCTTCTCCTCCTGCCTTCAATCTTTCCCAGCATCAGGGTCTTTTCCAAGGAGTCAGTTCTTCACATCAGGTGGTCAAAATGCTGGAGCTTCAATTGCAGCATCTGTCCTTCCAATGAATATTGAGAATTGATTTCTTTTAGGATTGGCTGGTTTGATCTCCTTGCAGTCCAAGGGACTCTTAAGAGTATTCTCCAACACCACAGTTCAAAAGCATCTATTCTTAGGTGCTCAGCTTTCTTTATGGTCCAAATATGATATCCATACATGACCACTGGAAAAACCATAGCTTTGACTAGATGGACCTTTGTTGGCAAAGCAATGTCTCAGTAAATATGCTGTCTAAGTTTGTCATAGCTTTCCTTTCAAGGAGCAAGCCTCTTTCAATTTCATGGCTGCAGTCACCATCTGCAGTGATTTTGGAGCCCAAGAAAATAAAGTCTCTCACTGTTTCCAATGTTTCTCCATCTATTTGCCATGAAGTGATGGGACCAGATGCCATAATCTTCATTTTCTGAATGCTGAGCTTTAAGTCAACTTTTTCAGCCTTCTCTTTCACCTTCATCAAGAGGCTCTTTAGTTCCTCTTCACTTTCTGCCATAAAAGTGTCATTATTTGCATATCTGAGGTTATTGATATTTCTCCTGGTAATCTCAACTCCAGCTTGTGCTTCATCCAGCCCTGCATTTCACATGATGTACTCTGCATATAAGTTAAATAAGCAGGGTGCCAATATAGAGTCTGGATGTACTCCTTTCCCTATTTGGAACCAGTCTGTTGTTCCATGTCCAGTTCTAACTGTGGCTTCTTTTCTGCACACAGGTTTCTCATGAGGCAGGTAAGGTGTTCTGGTATTCCCATCTTTAGAAGAATTGTCCACAGTTTGTTGTGATACACACAAAGACTTTAGCGTAGTCAATGAAGCAGAAGTAGATTTTTCCTGGAATTCTCTTGCTTTTTCTATGATCCAGTGGATCATAGAATTGGAAATTTGATCTCTGGTTCCTCTGCCTTTTCTAGATCCAGCTTGAATATCTGGAAGTTCTTGGTTCATGTACAGTTGAAGCTTATCTTGGAGAATTTTGGTAGCTCAGACAATAAAGAACCTGCCTGCAATGCAGGTGACACTGGTTTGATCTCTGAGTCAGAAAAATCCCCTGGAGAAGGCAATGGCTATTCAGTCCAGTAGTCTTGCCTGGAGAATCCCAAGGATAGAGGAGTCTGGTGGGCTATAGTCCATGGGGTCAAGTAGAGTCAGACACGACAGAGTGACTAACACTTTTCTCTACCTTTTCTAAATCCAACTTGAACAACTGAAAGATCTTGGTTCATGTACTGTTAAAGCCTAGCTTGGAGAATTTTGAGCATTATTTTGCTAGCTTATGAAATGAATGCAATTGTGCAGTAGTTTGAACATTCTTTGGCATTCCCTTACTTTGGGATTGGAATGAAAACCTTGTTGTGTAACAGATCTCCAGAACTTTCTCATATTGCAAAACTGAACTTGCATACCCCTTCAGCAAAGACTCTCTATTTCCTCCTTACCTCCAGTACTAGAAGTCAGCATTTTACTTTCTGTTTTTTATGAATGTGACTACTTTAGATACCTCATGTAAGTAAAACATAGAATATTTGCCTTTTTGTGTCTAGTTATGAGACTTAGCATAATGTCTTCAAAGATCATACATGTTGCAGTAAATGAATGGATTTACATCTTTTTAAAAGCTGAATAATATTCCATCATATGTTTATGCCACATTTTGGTTATTTATTTATCCACCAATGAACACCTTGGTTGTGTCCACCTTTTGACTATTGTGAAAAATGCTGCTATGTACATGGATGCACAAATATCTCTGATAGTCACCTTTTCTTATTTGGGGGAAATATATACACAACCATGTGACTACTGAATCATAAAGTAAATATGTTTTAAGTTGGAGGGAACCTCCAAAGAACTTTACATAGTGGCTATACCATTTTACATTCCCATCAATAGTGCAAAATGTTGCAATTTCTGGACTTCCTAGCCAACCTAAGTTCTCTATTTCTTTCTTTCTGAATACCCATTCTAATACTTGTGAAATATTATCTTGTTCATTTCACTAATGATTATTGGTGTTAAGCATCTTTTCATACTTTGTTGGAAATATATAGTTCATATAGCTCATCTTTGCAAATTTTCTACTAGGTTATTGGTCTTTTTAATTGTAGAAAAACATTTTATATTCTGATATTAACCCTTATCAGATATAAGATTTGGAAACTTTATCTCCCATCTCATAGGGTTTTTACACAGTGTTTCTTAAGGTTTTTTTTTTAGTACACTGGTTTCTTATCTTCATTTTGTCTATTTTGTCTACTTTTATTTTTGTTTTTGGTGTTTTGGTGTCATTTTCACTACATTAAGGCAACAAGAAGAGTCAGCACTTGTATATGCACACCAAATATAGGAACACCAAAAACAAAACATATACTAAGAAACATGAAGAGAATGATTAAAAGTAATATAACAGTAGGGGATTTAACCACTGAATTCAATCAATGGAAAGATCACACAGACAGAAAATCAATATGGAAATACTGTCCTAAGTGACACTTTGGACATATGGATTTAGTTGAAATATACAGAATATTTTATTCAAAAACAGAAGAATACATCTTTTTGTCAAGTGCATGTGGAATGTTTTGCCAGGATAGATCACATACAAGGCCACTAAACAATCCTCATTTGCCGGGGGCCATTATGGGAGGTCCCGCCCGTGACGAGGTCATGAGGAAAATACCGGGCAGGCAAGGCCGTCTAGGATAAGGGACCCTCCAGGTTGGCCTCGGCCTCTACCCCATCCTGTATCCTCCCCCCTTTCTGCTATTGTTCTTGTTTGCCCTGCTGCGGATTCTTGTGTTGACTGCCGAGAGCTCTCCTGCTCCTCTTTCACTGAATAAAGATTAACTTAAAAGCTAATTAATAAATCTCCTGGACGCTGGTACCCTATGAAGGGGCCAGGGATGAAGGAAATGCTTCAATTCAAACCCTTTTGCTGACATTCTGGCTTGTGTGATAAATGTGTGCTCTCATTGCAAGAAATGCTCATGATTGTCCTAAACATCCTAAGCACAGTACGCTAACAAAAGAAACTATTAAGCATAGGCCCCTTCACGGGGTGAGAAAAGCTCCACAAATATGATAGCCACAAATGTGCCTAATAGAAAATACTTTAGATGGAGATTAACTGGCAACTTCTTGCAGGTGGTTAACTTTTAGATTAAGAGCCTGTTTTGTGCCATATCAGCTGTTTCTGCAGTCCTTCGCATTTCTGTTCTGTAAAAATGTAATCCTATCTATTCGCATGGAGATGACGCTTATTAGAAAGAAAATAGATTAATTATAAGAAAAACAGAGTCGGCTACTGAAGTTGCTTAAGTCACACCAGGTGCAAGCCATAAAATGCTAGCAGGCCTGAAGGCCAAATGATAAGACTCTTGTGAACGAAAAAGTATGTGGGTGACATCCTGTTTCTGTTGAAGGTCAAGTTGCTGTAATGTTTTGAGATGATCTGTGTGTAAGCAACATGCACTTCCCCCAAAGATGGAGTTAAGGGTATAAAGGGGCCGTGCAAAAATAAACTTCAGACTTAGCCCCGAGCTTTGTCTCACTCTCTCTCTCATTTTTCGACGCCATTCATCCTGAGGGTTCCCCTGATCCTGCTGGGGCTGGACCCCAGCACTCATTAACTTTAAGATAATTGAAATTATATCAAGAATTTTTTCTCACCACAGAAACATGAACAGAAATAGACTACAAGAAAAAAACTACAAAAACCAAAAGCACATGAACTTAAACAATATGCTCCTAAAAAGCAAATGGATGACTAAATTAATCAAAGGGGAAATTTTTAAAAATATGGAATCAAATGAAAAGGAAGACAAAGCTATTCAAAATCTATGGGATGCAACTAATGGAGTTCTATGAGAGAAGTTTACAGTGATAAAAGCCTACTTCAGAAAATAAAAATATCAAATAAAAATCAAATTTTACAACTAAAGGAGCTAGAAAAAGAGAAAAAACAAAATCCAAATTTACTAGAAGGAAAAAAATAATAAAGATCAGCCCCAAGACAAAAGAGACTAAAAAAGAAGAGATCAATGAGACTAAGAACTGGTTCTTTTAATAGATAAAGAAAAGTAATAAACCTGTAGCTAGACTCACTAAGAAAAAAGACAGAGGGCCCAAATAAGTAAAATCAGATGTGAAAAGAAAATACAAGGAACACCACAGAAATACAGAAGATTACAAGAGATTATTAGTAACTGTTATATGTCAATGAAACAGAAAATCTAGAAGTAATTAATAAAAAAAAACTGCACAACCCCTCAAGACTTAATTAGAAAAAAACAGAAAATATGGTAAGTCCAATAATGAATAAGGAGATTTAATCAGTAATGAAAAATCACCCAGTAAAGAAAAGCCAAGGATCAGATGGCTTCAAGATGAATTCTAGAAAATATTAAAAATAATTAATGCCAAAAGTTCTCGAATTATTCCAAAATATTGAACAGGAGGGAACACTCCCATACTCATTGTACAAGGCCAGCATTAGTCTAATATGAAAACAAGATAAGACCACTACAGGAAAAGAAAACTAGAGATCTATATCTCTGATAAATATAGATTGAAAAGTTCTCAATACAGCATTAGAAAACTGAATTCAATAGCAACTAAAATGATAGATCATATACCATTGTCAAATAGGATTCATCCAAGCGATGCAAGAATGTTTCTACATACACAATCAATCAAAGTGATAAAACATATTAACAAATTGAAGAATAAAAATCATATGATCATCTCAATGAATTCAGAAAACACTTCTACCAAAACTCAGTATTAATTTGTGATAAAGACTCTCAACAAAGTAGATATAGAGGTAACATACCTCAACATAATACAGACCATACGTATGTGAGAAACCCACAGTCAGAATCACACTCAGTGGTGAAAAGTTCCAAACTTTTCAACAGGATGGGGGTGACAACTCTTGCCACTTGCATTCAACATAGTACTGGAAGTCCTAGCCACAGAAATCAAACAAGAAAAAAACATAGAAGAATCCTAATTGAAAGAAAGAAGTAAAACTGTCACTGTTTGCAAATGACATGATACTGTATAAAGTAAATCTTATACACACTACCAAAAAGATTTTACGGCTTAATAAATGAGTTCCTTAAATTGCTGTAAAAGAATGAAGACACAGAAATCCTTATGCCGCACTTAGCCATCCAGTCGTGTCTGACTCTTTGTGATCCCATGGACTGTAGCTCACCAGGCTCCTCCACCCGTGGGATTTTCCAGGCAAGAATACTGGAATGGGTTGCCATTTCCTTCTCCAGGGCAGAAATAACTACCTATACATTAATAAATACCTGCTAAAAAATAAATTAGCAAGATTATCCCATTTATAATTACATCAGAAAGAATAAAATACCTAGGAATATATCTGAACAAAAAGGTAAAAGACTTGTACTCTGAAAAATGAAAGACAGTGATCAAAGAAATGGAAAACACAAATGAAAAGATATATATCATATACCATACAATTCATATGGAGATGCCAATGGCATTTTCCACAGAGCTAGAATGAGTAATGATAAAATTTCCCTGGTGGTCCAGTGGCTAAGACTTCACCTTCCATGGATGGCAGGCTGCAAGGGTTCAGTCTCTGGCAGGAGAACTAAGATCCCACATGCTGCGTGGTACAGCCAAAAAAAAAGGAATCTCAAAAGACTGTATATAGCCAATGCAATCTTGAGAAAGAAAAGCAAGAATGAAACATCACACTCCCTGATTTCAGACTGTACTACAAAGCCACAGTAATGAAAAAAGTATAACACTGGTACAAGAACAGACATATTAATTGAACAAAATAGAGAGCCCAGAAATAAACTCACGCTAAAACAGTCTAATGCTCTATGGCAAAGGACCCAAGAATACACAATTTGGAAAAAGACAGAGGCTTTAATAATTGATGCTGAGAAAACTAAACAGGTATAGGTTAAAGAGTGAATCTGGACCACATTCTTACTTTATGTAAAAAAGGAAAAAAATCACAAAAGATTAAAGATTTAAATGTAAGCCCTGAAACCATTCCAGGAAATTAAAAGACACTTACTCCTTGGAAGGAAAGTTATGACCAACCTAGACAGCATATTAAAAAGCAGAGATATTACTTTGTCAACAAAGGTCCATCCAGTCAAGGCTATGGTTTTTCCAGTGGTCATGTATGGATGTGAGAGTTGGACTATAAAGAAAGCTGCGTGCTAAAGAATTGATGCTTTTGAACTGTGGTGTTGGAGAAGACTCTTGAGCGTCCCTTGGGCAACAAGGAGATCCGACCAGTCCGTACTAAAGGAGATCAGTCCTGGGTATTCATTAGAAGGACTGATGCTGAAGCTGAAAATCCAATATTTTGGCCACCTGATGTGAAGAGCTGACTCATTTGAAAAGACCCTGATGCTGGAAAATACTGAGGGCAGGAGGAGAAGGGGACAACAGAGGATGAGATGGTTGGATGGCATCACCGACTCAATGGACATGAGTTTGGGTGAACTCTGGGAGTTGGTGATGGGCAGGGAGGCCTGGTGTGCTGTGGTCCATGGGGTCTCAAAGAGTTGGACACGACTGAGCAACTAAACTGAGCTGAACTGAAACCATTAATCTCCTAGAAGAAACATGGGCAGCATGCTCTTTTACATCAGAGTTAGCAATATTTTTTGGATATGCTTCCTCAAGCAACGGAAATGAGAGCAAAAATAAACAAATGGTGTTACAGGAATGCAAAAAACTTTTGAACAATGAAGAAAACCATCAGCAAAATGAAATAGCAATCTAATGAATGAGAAAGATACTTGCAAATGATATGTTTGATAAGGGTTTAATATCCAAAACACATGAAGAAATCTACAACAACTAAAAATAAAAAACCAAACCACCCAATTAAAATGGGCAGAAAAATGGATTTGACATTTTCCAAAGATACAGATGGCCAACAGGTATTTAAAAAGATGTTTGATATCACTTGTTATCAGATATCTAAACCAAATTTCAACATTACTTCATACAATTCATTCATTCATTACTTCATTCAAACAATTATCTTCCAAAAGACAGCAAATGACAATTGCTGGCAAGTATGTGGAGAAAAAAGGAACCCTCAGGAGCTGTTGGTGGGACTGAAATTTGTTGTGGCCACTGGACAGAACGGTATGGAGTTTCCTTAAAAAATAGAAAAGAGAACTGCTATGTGATCCAGGAATTTCACTTCTGGGTATTTACCTGAAGAAAATGAAAAAAGCTAATTTGAAAATATATACACATTTCAATGTTTTTTGCAGCATTCTTTACAATAATCAAGATAAGAAAATAACCTGTGTTCATTGATAGATGGATGGAGAAAAAATGTAATATACACATGTATAGACACAGAGACACAAACAAAATGGAATGAAACTCAACCATACAATAATGAAATCCTGCTATTTTTTTACCACATTGATGGAATTAGAGGGTGTTACCCTAACTGAATATGTCAGACAGGGAAAGTAAATGCCATATGAATTCACTTACATGTGGAATTTAAAAAACAATGCAAAAAACATAACAAAGCTGAAGAAGACTCACAGACACAGAGAACAAGTTGTTAGTTGCCAGAAGAGAGGATGTTGAAGGGGATAAATATGTGAAGGATTGTAGAGGTATAAATCTTATGTTATATAATAAATAAAACACTGGTATGTCATACACAGCATAACGAAAGTGGTTAGTAGTATTTTAAAACTTTGTAAGGGGTCAGATGGCTATTAGATTTATTGAGGTGATCATTTCATAAGGTATGTGAATGTCAAATCACTATGTTGTACACCAGAAAATAACATCGTATTAATCATAAACTATCAGCTCAGTTCATTCACTCAGTCATATTCAACTCTTTGCGACCCCATGAACCACAGCCCTCCAGGCCTCCCTGCCCATCACCAGCTCCCGGAGTTCACCCAAACTCATGTCCATTGAGTCGGTGATGCCATCCAACCATTTCATCCTCTGTCATTCCTTTCTCCTCCTGACTTCAATTTTTCCCAGCATCAGGATCTTTTCCAAGGAGTCCATTTTTCACATCAGGAGGCCAAAGTATTGGAGTTTCAACTTCAGCATCAGTCCTTCCAATGAATATTCAGAACTTATTTCCTTTAGGATTGACTGGTTGGATCTCCTTGTTGTCCAAGGGACTCTCAAGAGTCTTCTCCAACACCACAGTTCAAAAGCATCTATTCTTAGGTGCTCAGCTTTCTTTATAATCTAACTCTCCCATCCATACCTCACTACTGGAAAACCCATAGCTTTAACTAGACAGACTTTTGTTGACAAAGTATTGTCTCTGCTTTTTAATATGCTGTCCAGGTTGGTCATAACTTTCTTCCAAGGAGCAAGTGTCTTTTAATTTCATGTCTGCAGTCACCATCTGCAGTGATTTTGGAGCCCAAGAAAATAAAGTCTCTCACTGTTTTCATTGTTCCCCCATCTATTTGCCATAGAGTGATGGGACCAGATGCCATGATCTTCAGTTTCTGAAAGTTGAGCTTTAAGCCAGCTTTTTCACTCTCCTCTTTCACTTTCATCAAGAGGATCTTTAGTTCTTCTTCACTTTCCACCATAAGGGTGTTGTCATCTGCATCTGAGGTTATTGATATTTCTCCCGGCAATCTTGATTCCAGCTTCTGCTTCATCCAACCCAGCACTTCTCATGATGTACTCTGCATATAAGTTAAATAAGCAGGGTGACAATATACAGCCTTGATGTACTCCTTTCCCGATATGGAAGCAGTCTGTTATTACAAGTCTGGTTCTAACTGTTGCATCTTGACTTGCATACAGATTTCTCAGGAGGCAGATCTGGTGGTCTGGTAGTCCCATCTCTTAAAGAATTTTCCACAGTTTGTTGTGATCCACACAGTCAAAGGCTTTGGCATAGTCAATAAAGCAGAAATAAATGCTTTTCTGGAACTCTCTTGCTTTTTTGATGATCCAGCGGATGTTGGCAATTTGATCTCTGGTTCCTCTGCCTTTTCTAAATCCAGCTTGAATATCTACAAGTTCACAGATCACGTACGGTTGAAGCCTGGCTTGGAGAATTTTGGGCATTACTTTGCTAGCGTGTGAGATGAGGGCAATTGTGTAGTAGTTTGAACCTTCTTCAGTGTTGCCTTTCTTTGGGGTTGGAATTAAAACTGACTTTTTCCAGTCCTGTGGCCATTGCTGAGTTTTCCAAATTTGCTGACATATTGAGTACAGCACTTTCACAGCATCATCTTTTAGGATTTGAACTAGCTAAGCTGGTTTTCCATCACCTCCACTAGCTTTGTTCCTAATGATGCTTCCTAAGGCCCACTTGACTTTGCATTCCAGAATATCTGGCTCTAAGTGAGTGATCACACCATCGTGATTATCTGGGTCATGAAGATCTTTTTTGTATAGTTCTTCTGTATATTCTTGCCACCTCTTCTTAATATCTTCTACTTCTGTTAGGACCATACAACTTCTGTCCTTTGTTGAGCCCATCTTTGCATGAAATGGTCCCTTAGTATCTCTAACTTTCTTGAAGAGATCTCCAGTCTTTTCCATTCTATTGTTACCCTCTATTTCTTTGCATTGATCACTGAGGAAGGCTTTCTTATCTCTCCTTGCTATTCTTAGGAACTCTGCATTCAAGTGGGTATATCTTTCCTTTTCCCCTTTGCCTTTAGCTTCTCTTCTTTTCACAGCTATTTGTAAGGCCTCCTCAGACAACCATTTTGTCTTTTTGCATTTTTTTTTCTTGGGGGTGATTTTGGTCACTGCCTCTTCTACAATGTCATGAACCTCCATTCTTCAGGCACTCTATCAGATCTAATCCCTTGAATCTATTTGTCACTTCCACTGTATAATTGTAAGGGATTTGATATAGGTGATACCCAAATGGTCTGGTGGTTTTTCCCTACTTTCTTCAATTTAAGTCTGAATTTGGCAATGAGTTCATGTCCTGAGACACAGTCAGCTCTTGGTCTTCCTTTTGCTGACTGTATAGAGCTTCTCCGTATTTGACTGCAAAGCATATAATCAATCTGACTTCAGTACTGACCATCTGGTGATGTCCATGTGTTAAGAGTCTTCTCTTGTGTTATTGAAAGAGGGTGTTTGCTATGACAGGTGCATTCTCTTGGCAAAACTCTGCTAGCCTTTACCCTGCTTCATTCTGTACTCCAAGGCCAAATTTGCCTGTTACTCTGGATATCTCTTGACTTCCTGCTTTTGCATTCCAGTCCCCTTTAATGAAAAGGACATCTATTTTTGGTGTTAGTTCTAGAAGGTCTTGTAGGTCTTCATAGAAGCTCTCATCTTCAGCCTTGTCCATATTACTTGTTGGGGCATAGACTTGGATTACTGTGTTATTGAAAGGTTTGCCTTGGAAACTAACAGAGATCACTCTATCGTTTTTGAGATTGCATCCAAGCACTGAATTTCAGGCTCTTTAGTAGACTATGATGGCTACTCTATTTCTTCTAAGGGATTCTTGCCCACAGTAATAGATATAATATAATGGTCATCTGAGTTAAATCCACCCATTCCAGGCCATTTTAGTTCACTGATTCCTAAAATGTCAATGTTCACTCTTGCCATCTTCTGTTTGACCACTTTTAATTTACCTTGATTCATGGACCTAACATTCTAGGTTCCTATGCTATATTGCTCTTTACAGCATCAGACTTTACTTCCACCACCAGTCACATCCACAACTGGGTGTTGTTTTTTGCTTTGGCTCCATCTCTTCATTCTTTCTGGAATTATTTCTCCACTGTTCTCCAGTAACATACTGGGCACCTTCCGACCCGGGGAGTTCATCTTTCAGTGTCCTATCCTTTTGCCTTTTCATACTGTTCATAGGGCTCTCAAGGCAAGAATACCGAAGTGCTTTGCCTTTCCCTTCCCCAGTGGATGACGTTTTGTCAGAACTCTGTGATTGTGGTTTTCATTCTGTCTGCCCTCTGACGGATAAGGATAAGAGGCTAATAATGGAAGCTTCCTGATGGGAGAGACTGACTCAGGGGAAACCGGGTCTTGTTCTGATGGGTGGGGCCATGCTCAGTAAATCTTTAATCCAATTTTCTGTTGATGGACGGGGCTGTGTTCCCTCCCTGTTGTTTGACCTGAGGTCAAACTATGGTGGAGGTAATGAAGATAATGGCGACCTCCCTCAAAAGGTCCCATGCACACACTACCACACCCAGTGCCCCCGACCCTGCAGCAGGCCCCCGCCGGCCCACGCCTCCACTGGAGACTCCTGGGCACTCACGGGCAAGTCTGGGTCAGTCTCCTGTGGGGTCACTGCTCCTTTCTCCTGGGTCCTGGTGCACACAAGGTTCTGTTTGTGCCCTCCAAGAGTCTATTTCCCAGTCTTGTGTAGGTTCTGAAGGCTCTATGGTGGGGTTAATGGTGACCTCCTCCAAGAGGGCTTATGCCACTCCCAGGTCTGCTGCACCCAGAGCCCTGTCCCTGCGGCAGGCCACTGCTGGCCCATACCTCCGCAGGGGACGCTCAGACACAGTCTGTCTCGGTCTCTGTGGGGTCTCTGGGTCCTGGTGTGCACACGGTTTGTTTGAGCCCTAAGAGCATCTCTGGGAGGTGTGGGGTTTGATTCTAAATGCCATTTTGCCTCTCCTACCATCTTGCTGGGGCTTCTCCTTTGCCCTTGGATGTGGGGTATCTGTTCTCGGTGAGATCCAACATTCTCCTGTTGACAGTTGTTCAGCAGCGAGTTGTAATTTTAGCACATCCTTCTACTCCATCATCTTGAAACAGCCATCAACTATACTGCAACTTAAAAACTATTCATGTAGCAACATCAACTATACTGAAACTTAAAAACTATTTATGTGGCAAGACTCACCTGAGATAATGGACATAAATAAAACACCTTAGATAATGGCTGGTACAGAAGACACGACTGATGGATAAATATTCATTGTGGCCTGATAAGTGATCATTCCAAGAAGAAATTAAATCTTTAAACTTTGTTCTTTAGTATTTCACCACAGCCAAATATGAACGACCCAGTTTTAAATAGCAATAACAACAATTAAAATAATAATTTAATTACATGGCCAAAGTGTTCCCCTTGTGAGTTTGATGTCAGTAGAAATAGTTTTGGCTTGAATGACTCAGATTTGACAAACAATATCTCTCACAGAAGAGAGAGGGGAGGGGTCTACTGCAAAACCTTTGTTCCAGTTAAGGCAGAAGCTCTCTTGGGCTCTTGTTCAACCACCCCAAGGGCGTGATTAACATTGCCCTGAACTCCAGTCACAGCATTCACATTTCTCATCTAGGATAGGAAAAATGAAGCATTCATGTTTCTATTTTATGTTTATATATTTATAGAAAGAAATAATCACATCATGTCTACTCATGCAATCACTACAATCCAAGATAGATAAATATTTTTACCTAAACAGCACTGTCATTTTTTTTTTTTTTCAGTGGGTTTTGTCATACATTGATGTGAATCAGCCATAGAGTTACACGAATTCCCCATCCCGGTCTCCCATCCCACCTCCCTCTCCACCCAATTCCTCTGGATCTTCCCAGCCCAACAGGCCCAAGCACTTGACTCATGCCTCCCACCTGGGCTGGTGGTCTGTTTCACCACAGATAATATACATGCTGTTCTTTTGAAACATCCCACCCTCCCCTTCTCCCCACAGAGTTCAAAAGTCTGTTCTGTACTTCTGCGACTCTTCTTCTGCCCTGCATATAGGGCCATCGTTACCATCTTTCTAAATTCTGTATATATATATATGTGTTAGTATACTGTAATGTTCTTTATCTTTATGGCTCACCTCACTCTGTATAATGGGCTCCAGTTTCATCCATCTCATTAGAACTGATTCAAATGAATTCTTTTTAACGGCTGAGTAATATTCCATGGTGTATATGTACCACAGCTTCCTTATCCATTCATCTGCTCATGGGCATCTAGGTTGCTTCCATGCAGCACTGTCATTTTGCCTACTCCCAAATCTTGTTCTCCAAAGGTAATCATTATCATGACTCTCTAAGTAAGTCAGTGCTATGCATTCATTTTCTTTTATTTATTTTTAATTGGAGAATAATTGCTTTACAGCTTTCTATTCTTGATTCAGCTTTTACATAATGAACAAATTGATTGAAAATAGCATGCACCATGTCAAAGAATGTCCAAAGGACTTGAGAAAAAGAAGGAGGATGGGGAGGGAGAAAGGGAGGAGGAGGAGGAAAGAACCTGAAAAAAATCAAGATTTCTTTTATTGACATCCCAGCTGAAACCGCAATATTGTCAAATATCTAATAGAAAAATAACTAAATTCAACTACCTAAAAATATTTTGAAAACTTGTAAGAAGTCAGTGGCAGTAGGAAACACAAATGAAAATAAAAGGCATAGATTTAACACACCATCAAAATGAGAAAGGATGAGGAAAACAGACTCCTACTACCGGTTGTGTTTCTTTCAGTTCAGTTCAGTTCAGTCTCTCAATCATGTCCGACTCTTTGCGACCCCATGGACTGCAGCATGCCAGGCTTCCCTGTCCATCACCAACTCCTGAACCTTGCTCAAACTCATGTCATTTTAAAATCCACCTTGAACACCTGGAAGTTCTCAGTTGAGGGGGGATAAAAGTGTCTTATACGTCTTTTGATTCAGGAATCCACATCTAGATATACACATTAGAGGTGGGGGGGAGGGGGGCGTGGCGGGTGGCGGGAAGATCCATTACATACCATACTTTATTGAAAAAACAAAGAACGAGTAAATTAGCATCTT